>NW_011343669.1:482232-545513 GCF_000735185.1 Notothenia coriiceps | reverse complement strand
ATGAGGCGGAAAGTATTAAAAGAGGTGAAAATCACTCCAAGTCTGGGCATGTTGAGAGCTGTGCATACACACAAGGGGAGTTAGTCGGTTCCGTAAGAGCCAGCATGCGGGACCGGGATTGTGGGATTTGTAGTCTATTTCAACAGTTTTACGACAAACTGTGACTTTTTTGACATGGAAATTATTTTTTAAGATTGACAAACTTCATATGTGTAATTCGTGGCAAAATTCAAACGGGATCGAAAGATACGTTTTCTCTCCGCATTGACTTCAATACATAATTTTTCCCAAATAAGGTCCCATGGTTGTCACCGGAAAGGGAGGGACTTCGCCTCTCTATCGTGACGTCTGTAGTCAACGCAGTCTAAAAGACTACAATTCCCACGGCGCCTTCTCTAAAGAGACATAGATGGGTAGAAAGACGCCGTCGAGGCAGTTTTTAACCGTTCAACTACCGTTTAAAAAGAAAGCAAGAAAGAATAGTTATTTATTAGTTTATTTATTTATTTTATCTGCATGTCTCCCATGAAAAAGAGATCGTTGATTTTCACCTGGTTAAATAAAGGCAAACAAACAATTTGAGTTTTGCCTCTTTTGTTTGATTTGTTTTGACTATATTGTAAAGGCCTGATTTCTTTGAAAAGTTTGTTATTTTATTTTGAGCAAACCCATTGCACAATATCATCCCACCATCGGAAGCCAAGCAACTCATCAACTGTGAGTGACACAAATATAAAGGAAAGAAAGCGAGTTACAAATGTCTGTTCAAGGCGTCTGTTGGCGTGAAAGAAAATAAGGAAGGAAGCCACGACACAGTTCATGCAGATAATTTAGAATGCAGTATTTTAGTGCACGATTTCAAACACAACCAAGGTTAGGAGCAGTCTTTACCGAATCCAGGAAACTAGTCGATGAAGACTCAGAGCTGATCGGCACTGTCTCACAAACAAAGAGTCGAGGTTCACTCTCATCCCAGAAGTGAGACACAGGGCAGCGGCCGCTGAGCTCTGTTCCCTGAAACTGCTGCCTGAAACACAGCATATACGTTCGTTATAAAAGTCCATAGAGGCAGAAATACAGTCCATAGATTTCAACGTCAGCTACCTTTCACTCTCTTCTGTCTGTAATAAACCGCTGGATGGTCGGCCAACGAAGAAGTCAAAGTGTGTCACAGTGTCCATCTCAACGTCATAAAAGTACACTTTGTGTTCCGGTCGCCCGTTTAGCTGAGAGGAAGAGTAAGAGCTGAAGTTAGGAGAAATATTCATATGAAATCTTAAGATACTTACATATTCAGCTCTTGGAAGTACATTTAAATGAGAGGGTGACTATTGTATGAAGTACATATTCACCTGAGAGATTAGGATGCTGACTTGGCTGCCGCTGGCGTTACATTTGACCGAACTCAGGGCCCCCAGATTGGATATTTGGTCAGCCAGGTTCTTAGCACTGCTTTGAGCTTTGGCATCTCTGTAAAGACATACAGAAAACTGCTGTTGTTGGATAAAAAGTAACTTGGAATATAGAAAATATCAACAAAGACACTTTTGCAATACAGAAGTTAAGATGCTTTTATTTTTCAATTGAAGGTAACCATAATCCACATTAACATCACACCTTCGAGAGAGGTCAAATACTCTAATGTGTGCGGTGTCTGTGCCCACCACCAGGTAAGACTGACACACACTGAGCAGCACGGGGTTGCCCTCTGCCTTGGAGAAGGTCAGCAGTTGCTTCACGGTGCCCTAAAGAAAAGAGAGGAGAAAGTAATCCAACGAATGATTACATCTAGTGATAGATACCACTCGCTGTGTGTATAAGCTCATACATTCTATTCTATTTCTTTTCTTTATAAGTTGAGACAACAGACCTGTGGTGTTCGAATCTGGACTCTGTTTGGTTCCACAGTGTAGAGGTTCTCACCATGTGCAGCTACGACAGGGGAGTCACAAGGAAACGATCCTGGGAAAAAGATAGGCGAAGAAAGAAAGTTTAGAGAAAACCACAAGGTTTAAATAAAGGCAGCTGCTGAATTTCTAGAATGTCAAATGTATAGAATGTTACTTGGTCTGTTCGGGGGTCTTTGGCTTAAGAGTTTTACCTGTATTGCGAAGAGATGTTCCTGAAAGCTCATACACAGTCACCTGCTTGCCACTCCATACTGTTACTGTATCCTGTTGGCATGACAACACACATCAAGTTACCACAATATAATTAAAACATTTTAAAGAACAGAAATATTCAATTCTGCACTTTCTTTCCACACACCTTAGTCACACAGACTCCCTTGATGTGCATGTCGGACTGCAGAGGGAGGTGCCCTCCTGAGCTGAACTGAGTGATGTTGAGCTGCGTCGGGGTGAGCTGCACCGCTGCCACCTGCTGGCTGAAGTGTGCAGACATCACATGCTCACACAGGATCAGCACTGTAGTGGAATTGTTGGCCGCCAGCAGATTCAGGTTCGAGCCCCACTGAAATGGAAGGTCTGAATTAACTTTCCCAGCATATTACCGAATCGTACATAACTTTCCATTTATTACAATGTGTAAAAATGCTGGTCCACACAGTACCTGAAGCTGAAGGACATTCCCTTCTATTTCTGTCGGCGTCTGTAGCTTCCACAAGGCCTTGGTGTCACCTCTTCCAGCGGGCTGCAGCACCATCTTCCACATGGCTATGCGTCCATGGCTGGTACCAGCTGCTAAGATTTCTGAAGATATACAAATACAATGAGGTTAGATACAAATACACAAACCAGTTGTAACATTTTGTCAATCAAGGGCCGGGGACTGATTATGTGTGTCACCATGGGAATATATTTAGCAGTTACCTTTTCCTGTACAGTATGAAACACAGTTGATCATCTCTCCTCTCTCAAACCCCAGAGTCTCGTCGAGAGCCAAAACATAGTTGTCGTCTCCGTCCAGGTCCCACAGCCTAAAGAAAAGACAGTAATTCAAGTTTAAAGAAGACATTTAAAGTGTGTGTGTGTACAAACCATATTTGTTCACTGACCTGATAACCTGTTCTCCTGTTGCTGTGATGAGGAGACCGTTTTCTGTCCAGACAATATCCACATTCTGCCCACTCTTGCTGCTCAACTTCACCTGTCAGGAAAAAAAACATGTTAAGAAAGTAAACTGACCCGATGATAAAACTAAATTACATATTTGGTGATGTTTGTATACCTTCATAAATTCCTGGGCCCCTCCTTCAGGCCCAAGTGTGTACTGTGACAGCATCATGGTCTCTGTGATCACAGCGAGCACCTCTCGTTTCTCCAGGAAGAGCAGTTTCTTGATTGAACCATCGACACTGAGAAGTGTGCTTGTTTTACAGTTCTCATCCACACTGTGGACTTTACCTGTACACAAGGGATACAGGGTTAAAGATTAACATATTTGTAGCCCAAACAGTATTATCTGTTTTAATGAACTGACAGCTTTGTAGATCAATAACAGTATTCTGTGATGCATTACTTTTCATAATTAAAATTCATCTAAATCTCCTTAGATGTTCTTTTAGTCAATAATGTTAAGAAGTATTCCCCCAAACATTTTTAACTCATGGCATGACACACCCTTAAGGAGGTTGAGAAAGGCCATTTAAAAACGTTGATTATCACCAATAGATATTGTAAAAATTATTTAAGCATTACCATTATGATATTGCACAAATCTCTTACCATCTGCAGTGCTGACGTAAAATGCGAGCCCCTCCTGTGGGCCCATCTTGAGAGGAGCTCCCTTCCAGCTGAACTTGTCCAGAGCCCTCTCATCTCCACTCACTGACGCCCGGGCCAGCATTGCCACATCGCTGTAACATGAGTTAGGACCCACAGTCAGCAACACATCATTCAGATCAAGAGAGCATATTGATATGACAATGTTTTCAATATTATCTCCCCGCCAAGAAGAATAATCAGCTTTGAATCCAGTTGACTTACTCCCCAGGTGAAGCCGGTCTGAAGATGCAGCAAGTGATAGGTTTCTTGTATTCATGCTTCACAAGATGGTTTCCTTGAAGTCTCCCTCTAGCATCTACCTTCCATAGCGCAAGCGCTCCAGTCTGTGTTTAATAATAATAATCACACTTAAGTTAAGTGGTTTTAAAAGAAGGAATGTGAAGTTTAAATAATTTCAAATGGCATCTGTGCACAAAATGCATGTTTATAATGCATGGGAATCAGGCCTACCAGCATATTCACTGCAATACACTCACCTCATCCCCAGTTACTAAGCGGCTGCCGGAGCTGCTCCACTCCAGCAGTGTGATGCAGGCTGCATGTGTGCTTGGAAGGACAGTTTGATCTCCAGAGGGGTGTGTCAGCAGCACCACCTCTCCATTCTCCCAGCCTAGAGCCAGCAGAGGCTTTGTGGGATGCCAGCGCATCACTGTGGGCGGGTGAAGACGTTCTAAATGGCATCTCTCCACAAACTCTCCCTGCAAGGATGAAGTATGTCGAACGTTGTCAAGTATGCTGTAATTTATCATATTCACACACAGGGACTCATATAGGATATTACAAAGTGGTAATCTGTGTCAGTGTTCATCTGCAAAGTGTTTACCTGCTGCAGGTAGAGGTCTACATTGCCTCCATTGGTGGAGCTGCTCGAGGCAACAGCCAGAACAGAAAGGGACGAGTGCCATGTCAACTGAGAGGGCACTTCACTGCCTTCAGGGGCATTGATACGGTGGTCAAAATACACCGCCATGTCCCCTCTGCTCCTCCCTGGATAAGAGGGAAGAAACAAGGGATGCCAGGTAACTCCTACTATTATACATAGTAGGATATTATACATGGTTATTATTCATGGTGCATTCTTTGATTTCACATCTTTTTATCTGTTTTGTGGCTTAAGGTCGATTTTCAAGCTACTTAGCTGACTGGCTAATTGAAATCTGGGTAATTACTAGTTATCTCTTAAAAGTAACGTTACCTTCATTATAATTCCACTTTATATGTAACGGTAATCGACTGGACTAGGACTAAAACACAAATTGGAATAGAAACATAGCGCCGTACACATTTAGCTATGGATTATTTTCATTTACCAGCGTTATGTGACTAATGAGTAAGTTAGCTTCAGCTGCTAACATTAGCTTAGCTAGCCAAAGTTAGCACTCCTGTCCAGCCCTCGCTATAATAGAATGAAATTCAACGATTTGTTAAATTATCGGAAGACCAACCTTACTGCCGTTTGCTTCAGGTAACAGTCGATGTAGTTGTTTAATCTCAAAACAACTTAAACAGACCGTCTGTCACTTGGTGTTGTTGTGTAGCCTCCTGTGTGAGCAAGAAGCGTCTCTTCCAGTTGCCCCTGACAACCTCGAAGGCGGGGTGGGAGGAGGAGTTTACGGGAAGAAACGAAGAAACCCGAGTCAGTGTCGAAGGTTAGGGGCAGTAGTAGGTAGTAGGCATCCTTGTTCTAATCTCATACAAATAATATTCCATTTAATGTTGTTCCCTCTGCCTCTGGTCAGCTAATGTAGAGGGATTTTAAAATGTTATTGAAACAAACAGCAGCTTTCTTTACCACCATTATGTACATAGTTTGCTCATTTCGTATTCCTTTATTTCACTTGTACCATTGTGTCAAGTGCATGTTTTCAATTCTCTATGTCGTCTATGTATTATGTATGTTGCACTGCTTGGACTTTTTTTTATTGGCAACAACTACTCTGTTGCTATTGTACCTATGAAAAAAAAATGCTTCAAATTCAATGTGAAGATAACTCTACTGATGCAATGAGCACAAAAATGAATTCAGTCTAAATTGAACAGTAATGTATAGTCATTATGTATCCAGATCCTTTCAAGGTGAGCAACCTGCAAAAAAGATTGATTTGATGTTGTTGGTTTTGAGATGTGGTGTAAATCATTCATACATAATTATATTACTGTGCCAGGTATGGGTATTTCACATCCTAACTCTACATGGAATGTAATTGTTTTTATTTGATTCACGTTTGGTATGAACTGTTCACTACTGCCCAGTGAAAATCCATTATAAAATATCTTCTGTAGTAGCTACATCTGTATTTACTACAAAATAATCACACTAATCAATGCCAATCTTTGTACGAAACATGCCAAGGAAATCAAGTCAAGGAAATTGAGAATAAAACTATAAACAACAGTTTATTTAAAAAAAAAGTCATTGTTTGGGAACATACACACATTTGTCACAGGGTGAAGTAGTAGTATTTCCACTATTTTTGTATATTCACAGGATGTCCTTTGCAAACAAACAACCAGAGTACAGGGACATGCCAGTACAGGATAGAGGTGGAGAAGGATATCCTCATAACTTTTATTGGTGGACACAAATGGCATCCTATTCTCCATTCAATCAATATTTTATCTGGTTCATAAATGATACACTATGTTCATCTAAACAATGTAGTGTGTACATGATTTATTTATGAACAAAAAGGTAAATACACTTTGGAAAAGTTCTGCCCTCTCTCTGTGTGTTGCCTTTGCCTGTGTGTTCCAGGATAGTGTCGGCAAATATCCGGAGCATCACTTCCATTGACCTCAGTCCTCCGGGTGAAGATGAGACGGAGGTACAGTGAAGCCCCCCCCAAGCATCAGAGACACATTCGGTGTTTCATTGTTCATTGTTAGTGCTGCGATCATGTCTCCATGCCCAGTGCTTGTTGATCTTGTAGCTGTTTCTTCAGGCTCTTATCCAGCAGGACCAAACTCTGTATGGCCAGATTTCTGCAGTCTTCATCAGGGTCTCCTTCAGCCACATCTGTGGAAATTAACAAAGGGATAGTCTGTGGGGTTGTATCAGGTACTTATTCATAGTCAGGCTATGATCTAAAATAGCAATGCACTGCTGAGGACGGGGGCATTCTTTTAGCGTCATAGTAAAATCAATATCAGTTGATGTGACCGCTTTACCTTGCCTTGAGACAGGCCTTTCAATCGGGGAACTAAAATCATTATCTTTGCTCTCTACCAGACTCCTTTGGTTAGTTTGGATTCATAAAAGTCTCACAATAACACAAGAAAACAAAGCAACTATTTTGTTAAGTAAGGGGGGAAATAACAGCTGTATTGTTAACAGTATGGAAAGTAAGTACCCCATACAACCCCACCTTAAAACAATCTGAATCATCCCTCTAACAGCACGAAAATATTATTACCATCTATAGCTCAAAGACCACCTGGATCTTTCGGAATGATAATGAAAGCAAAAGCAAAATCGTTGATATGGATATAATCCTGGCATTTTCTTTGCACAATTAACATTCGTACGTGGGAGGACAAACTGTGTCAATTGTCATTCAGCTGCAATGTGAAACTACTTTAATCCTCAGAGGGATAAAGAAACATCAAACTGCTGCTGGGCCAATCACGTCATGGACGGTCCTGCAGTACAGGACATCCTTGTTCCTCTTCTGTTTCCCAGAAATGCTCAGTCCAGCTGTACGTGTGTGTGTGTGTGTGTGTGTGTGTGTGTGTGTGTGTGTGTGTGTGTGTGTGTGTGTGTGTGTGTGTGTGTGTGTGTGTGTGTGTGTGTGTGTGTGTGTGTGTGTGTGTGTGTCATTGAAAGGACATCCCTGACAGAATTACACTCTGCAGGTGCAGCCTCAGACATTCGCTCATTTACAAGAATCATGCATTTGAACTGAAGGCTAGTCTATTTTTAGTAAATATAAACAGCGTATTGCTTTATTCATGAGCAAGTTTTGAATTAAATCCACAAGTATAAAATAACAGTCCTATAACTGTAAGGGACATCTCAATAGATGTACTGTATGTCAAAGTTTGAAGACTAACTTTTGTCCCCGGCAGTGTTTTCTATTTACCTGCAAGCCAGGTTCTGGTCTCAAACAGCTGCTCGTTCAGGTCCACCAGCAGGTTCTGACTGGGCATGCTCAGAAACACGGAGCAAACAGCGAAGAGGACGCCTCGTCTCACCATCCTGCAACAGACACATTTCCAGTTTAGTAGCCATACATGAATACTACACTACAGTGCCGTAAATAAACACAAATAGATTCCTCCCACTTTTTTATCAATAAACTGTAGTCTGAAACACTTATATGCATCATACGCACTGGTCAACGTGGTAGCGCACCGCCCACACAAAGTCCAATAAAGCACGACCCATCTGTGCAGCTACCTGCAACAACAAAAAACAACACAATAAAAGTCAGAAAGAGGTAGAGCTGGGAAAATTGATATTCAAAAATGTATAGGCTACTGTAAGTGTGACATTGTGATTTATTGTGTCAAGCCCTAAATCTGGTCTTAAAAGGTACAGAAATACAACTTTTCCACCTGCTCATAAATCATTTGACTAATTTCTTCTTTCATAATAAAATACATATTGAAATGCAGTTCAAGGGTGCTGTTGAGATAAAGAAAAAGCTTAACATTGAAATGATATCACATATAAAATGGCCAAATGGATAATATTACCGGTGCATTTACTGCCAGGTGCATGAAGAGCCCCAGGGTGTGGATCAACCTGCCCAGTACAAGATGGTCGCCGCCCAACAGGTCAAAGGTCACCTGAGGCCTGGCAGGAAGGTATTACACTCCAGTTTAATTGTACGGAAAACACATTTTGAGTTTTGAGCTTTAATCCTGACATAAATAATATACTTACTTGTCATAGTTGCTGAGAAGAGGAAAGAAGAAATGTCCGGCAACCGGGGCGTAGCGGTTAGGTGTGGCCTTAGCTGGAGGTTGTGTGGCCCCCTGCAGCAAAATAATAAATGAATATTAAGTTATTGAAGGAGTAAACTTCACTGAAAAAACGAAAAAAGGGGAAACATTGGTCCACTTTTACTACCTTAGCGAGACGTTTTGTCTTGTTTTGAATCCGCCGCTCTACCACCTGTCTCCAGTGGACAGGGTTGTCACCGGGGTACGGGGTCAGATCAGTGCAGGAAGAAACACCTACAGAAGGACTTCTCTCTTCACTGATTGGCTTAGAAAGCTCCTGTGCTGCCAGGGCAAGGACCTGAGAGAGCAAAACAAAAACCGAGACATGAAAAACTAATAGTTCAAATCGATTTAGAGTTGAAAAAATTAGTCGATCGACAGAAAGAATATTTTTGTAATTTAATAAAACGCAAAAAAATGTGTTTTAGACTTTAAAATATTGGTAATTCTTTTTCTTGTATATCGCAAGGCATTTTATACACCATTATTTATCTGGAAAAATAATCTGCAGGTTAATTGATTATAATAAATCATCTTAAATTGCAGGCCTAAATGAATCACTGTTTTGTTATTCCAGGCACACCAACAAATGAAAAGTGTAGATGTTTTTCTATTTACCTCCAAGATATCGAGCCGCTGGCGAAGACCGTAGTTCATGGAGTAAAACTCCGTGGTCAAATACTGAGTCACCTATCCCAGAATACAATTAAATCAAATGTAAAAAAGCAGAATATGTGCTTGATATGGCGATAAAGCTGAATGGCAATGATTATTGTAGAAACTAAGCTAATGCTTATTACAGGGATGCAGTCGGTGACCGTGAGCGCCACCATGGTCGTCTGTCTGAGACTCAGGAAGCCACGTATGCTGTATTTATCCTCCGTGTGAAGAAGCACTTTGGTCAACTGGACACTGATCTGAAAAAAACATATAAACAATCATAAAACATAGTCAACGTCATCTATGTACATTTTCAGGAAAAAGGTTTGTTTTATGCTACAGATATGGGACTCGTCTTTAAAAGGAAAGTGATTGCTCTGATTTCTTATTAAAAGCAAAAGATATGTAAAGTCATTTTAGTCGTGTGTTCCCATCATACCTCTCTGGCTGCAAAGACGTTGTTCCTCACCAAACCCTCAGCGACCCTCAGACTGAGCTCCACGCGCACCGAGTCCTCAGAGGAAATTAAAGCTGGAGGGGTTAACCGATAAGAAAAAGATTAGAGTGGAAGCAAATTCGATTTTAAAATACAAGGTGATCTATGAGATGGAATTGAATCTCTGGAGCCATACTTTCCAGACAGTCTCGTAGGTAGCGCGGAGATTCTTTAGTCATTTCCTGATCCGCAGACATATCGTACGGAGAGAACTCGTCGTCGCTGCACCAGGGAAAATAATCAAAGTTACGAAAAAAACGTCTCACAATAAATACATAAAGTATATCAGAGAAGAGATCATCTTTACCTGTCCAGGTCGGAGCCGGGGTCAGATTTGGACTTATTCTGAGATGATGCATTCTGGGTAGATGGAGTTTTTTCACTGGTCTCTTGAGGAGAGGTGACTCTGTGGATGATAGACCTTCTCTTAAATACAATCAATGCATACAAATACATATATAAGGAACAAGTTTTATGAGATATGACCATTTGCTTTTGAGTACAGTGTGCCTTCTTGGAAGATCATTTTCTCAAATTCTCTGTTAAACTTAGTAATAAAAGAAAAAACGGTTTATAATTGCTACTTAGATTTTTATTGTCAAGCGCACAACAATTACAGAGAAGCAGCTGTTGGCATGGAAATGTGTGGTTAATTAAAAAAGATCTGAGGCTTCCTTCACCAGGCTCATTAAATATGTAAAAAAGAAAAAACACAACATAAAAAAGACATTAAAAAGTGCTTAACTACCAAACAGTAATGTTTAGTTCATAATATTTAAGTGTTTCTTTCAAATCTTACACAAAACTGATATCAGGGCTGAGTGAAAGCACAGTGCATAAAAGTGTACCATCCGCTAAGGAGTATAAATAAGATTGCACCTTGTGTTTTTATCGCAGATATTCTGACTAAGATGCGTAACAGTTATTAGAAAAAGACCCTTACCCGTTCTCAGGCTCCTCCTCCTCTGGCTCCTCTCCAGAGATGGGAGTCATCAGAGAAAGCAGCTCCAGGGTTTCCTCGTCCTGATCGTACTACAACACACAGGATACAAACTCAGACACACGTCTCAATGGCATTTCATTCAGATGACTAATATAATATTTGAGGGTTTTTAGCAACTGTACCTCGAACTTGAGCTTGGTGTTGTTGAGGTCCATGCGGGCGCTCAGGCACTCTCCCACCACCATGCCCATGTGTCTGATCCGCACCACGCTGCTGTCCAGGTGGCTCTGCATGCCTCCCAGCATGCACTGCAGCAACTCTGAGACACAGCAGAGAGAGCAGAGCTGAAGGCAACATGCTTTATACTCCTCTAAATTGATATTGTTTTATTGAGGGACAAATTCAAATCAGAATTATCTTGGACAAAATAATCCACAATATTTTTTCTAAATAAACATCAAAATATGTTTTATCCTCTCACACTTCAAATGCAAGCAAACATACTAGGATCATTTTACATTGCAATAAGTTGGGAAGCAAATATTTTTAATTACATCACAGATTCCTTTTTAGTGGACATTACTTTAAGAGAAAAACAAAAAAAATGTAGCTATGTTATTCTACACTGGGTGCTAATAGCATCGTTGACTATAATCACAAAAATCATCTGCACACGTTCATCATAAACCCCCTGCATAAATAAAGGGTACATTAAAAAAGGATACATTCTGCGGGTTTGTTCTTTCTCACATGATAATTCTTGTATTTTTAAAACAGGCTATTTTTTTCTTTACTCTGATAGCAAGCTAGAAAGATATAGTGCGGATATTAAAGATTGTCCTGACAATGAAAACTCAACAAGAGCATCTTGTAAAGATTGGGATAAAGAATATGTGGAGCCATTCTCATTTCTGAGAGTGCTTTGAGGCTTTGAACACTGCTTGTACCTGAGCGTAGCTCCTGCAGCTCGGCGTCTCTCAGCAGATTCACACTCAGCAGCAAGGCCTTACTGACATACAGCTGCTGCTCCAGAGGTGTGTGCTTCACTGCACTGGGGTTAGCCCAGGCCTGGGACAGAGCCCGCAGCACCTGAGAACACACACACACACACACACACACACACACACATACAGGTAGGAGAGAGATCGAAACAGTTCAGGTTAAAGGGGGGTTCTTCCCTCTAAAATATTCTAAAATTCTAAAATATATTAATATATATTATAAAACATAATATTTATTGATGATTCTGACGTGTGTGTGTTATATCCTGATGCACTCACCTGGAGGAGCAGTGGCCTCCGCTCCCTGTCGGCTGCGAGGTAACCCAGGACAGTTCTCAAAACCTGAGTCTAGGGAGAAACAACAAATCTTCATTAGTTCATCTTAAAGTTATCATTTTTACAGTCAGGCTGAAGGTATCTTCTTACCTCATACTTGTACTGCAGTAACAGGAGTTTGTGAGTGACCACATACTGGGCCTTTTTATCCGTTAACACTAGATTCCCAATGATCCTGCCAAAGGCTTCAGGTCTGAAGAAAAGAGGTGGAAACTGGGGTCATGAAGGGAAAATAGAAAACTCAACTAAGGCTGTATAAGCTGCAAGCTGTTTACCCTCTGACGGCCTGCACCAGCCCGGTGAGCACGCTCTCCATCCAGCGCTGAGGAACGTTCTGCAGCAGCTTCCAGCAGACCCTCTGCCACACCATGTCGGAGCGCGTGCACACAGACAGCCGGGGGGCCATCACCGCAAACATAGGACCTGGAGGGAGGAAGTAAACATGCATTCTGTGTCTCAATAAACAATTCTCATTATTTCCTAGAGAGTGTAAATGGTAATTTCAGTTTTATGGATGACAGTTCTGCCTATCAGACGTAATCAATATTATCTAGAGAAATTCAAAGCTTTTGGATTCATAAAACACTATGAAATTAACAAATAAACCAATAACCATGAATCAATGCCCTCTTTGGTCTTTAATATATATATATTTTTTTATCTTCACTCCACTGGCTGCCTGTTCATTCAAGGATTCATTTTAAAACTCTTTTATTTACTTTTAAATCCCTCAATGGCCTGGCCCCGCCCTACCTCTCTGAGCTGTTACACAGCTACACGCCAACTCGCACTCTCAGGTCAGCTGATCAGTTGCTCCTGAGGGTGCCAAAAACAAAGTCTAAGCGCGGAGGGGACCGTGCTTTCTCTGCTGCCGCCCCTAAACTGTGGAACGACTTGCCCTTGTTAATCAGACAGGCTCCCACACTGTCTGTTTGTAAATCCCGTCTTAAAACCCACCTCTTCTCCTTAGCATTCGTAAACAAATAGATTGTTGCTTTTATTTGCTTTCAGTGGTTTTTTAATTATTACGTTTATTCTGGTTTGTTTTGTATCTTTTATTTGAAATTTATTTATTTTATGTTTTGTGAGCTTATCTCTCTGTACAGCACTTTGGTCTGAAGGTTTTAAAGCGCTATATAAATAAAGTTGGATTGGATTGGAATATGTCAAAAATACTATAATAATTTCTCAGATCTCAACCAAATATTTTAAAAATAAACATACATGTAATACAAAACCATTACATGTTAAATTAATGTAAAACATCTACAACAATGTTTTGGCATTTTTTCTTGATACACGACACATCATTTATTATCACAATTGTGGTAGATTATGTATGTAATTATTTTTTTATTTAAAAAGATCTTTGGAGTTGAATTTGTATTTGCCGGCACATATCATAACCACTATTCAATGTAGTTTCAGCTAAATGTACAGTGAACTCACCACTGTGGCCCTGGACACACACTTTTCCAAGAGTCTGAGCCACGAAGATCAAGGAGCAGTCTGTGCCATCTGTTCAAAATAGAAATGATGAGTAATTATCATTTTGATATGCTAAAAATAAATCTTCTACATAAATCCATCACATGCTCTTATTATAGGTGAGAGACGTGCCCTCACCTTTCAGTGCTTGGCAGGTCCGCTCCAGCGCAGTGAGCATCTCTGAGGCCAGCAGGGTGAAGTACTGCTGAGGACAGAAACAGGGCTTGTTCTTCAGATGTAACCGGTTGGCGGTGAGGTCCGGCAGCGCCACGATCCGAGCCAGCAGAGTCTCCCTGAGCTGGGGGGAGTCGGAGGGGGCCGTCTGCAGACAGGAGGACCAGAGCAGCGCGGCGAGGCGGCCGCTCAGAAGGAAGCGCTCTGTGATGCTGATCAACAGGTCCAGGCTAGTGCTGGCTCTGTGCAGAGAGACAATAAAGAGAAAGGATTAGTTCATGGTTAACATGATGTCATCCTCTATTTTGTCCGTTATTGAGGAAGTCCCATTGAAATCTGGGCTTTCTTTTTCAAGAGAGACCTGTGTACAAAATCATTTTTGAAATACTGTTTAAGCATGGACAGAGGATCAGGGAGTATACATTTTCAAAGTTAAGCAGTACAAGTGGGATTGCAAATACATAGATACATTCTTTTAAAATGTCAAAGTGAACTAGGAAACGGCTCGTCACATTTTTTCTGAGCTTTTTTGATTTGGAGGCAGCATGATAATTCCAATTTCAGTTGATCAAGATGTACAGTTGAATTTAAACTGTCCTGTGACCTAAAAACAATAGCTAATAAATGTTTTGTAGTAGAGCTTATAAATAAACTAAATAGATTGCTGCTTTATTTTATGTGTTAAGGAGCACAATCACACAGTTTCATATGACCTGCAATGGTGAATAAGAAATGTATTACCTATGAAGAAGTGCAGGACACTGGGATTCACAGTTAAAAGGCTTTTATTAAAATATGTTATAATATTGTATTACTCCACCTCTCGTGTACTATTAACAATGTTTATTTGTATGTATTTTCTCTGTCTTTTATGTATTGTCTTGTTTTCTGTGTAATTTTTTGTTGTATGTTAATGATAATGTAAAGCACTATGAGCTGATATAAATAAACGTACCTTACTTTTAAGCTTGAGGGAGAAAAATGAATGTATACAATATCACAATTTACAACGTTGAAGAGAATTGTAGACGATTGTAGTTTAATGGTCTTTTTACTAGCATAGAAGAAATTCTGCAGCACTACCCACCTCAGCTCTGATATTCCCTCCATCAGCACCAGCAGGGCCTGCTCGGGGGGGCCTCTGAGGAACAGGCCGTCCCACAGGTCAGTGCGCTGGGCGGCTGAGAGGCCGAGCAGCCAGTCAGCCTGGATTTTGCTGAGCAGGAACTGAAGGGTGCGGGTGAAGTGAACTCTGCTGAACTCTGATCTCTGATCCGGGGTGCTTCTGCTCTCTGGCCCTTCATCCAGGAAAGAGTGGAGGGTTTGAAGAGAGCTGATAATGTCTTTGGGTTCTGTGGATGTAGAGAGGGTCCGGAAACACTGGGCCACGGCCACACGAACCTCAGTGTTAGGGGCAAGGGAGTCCATCTTTAAAATGGGAAGAAGCTGGTTTTACCTGCTAAATAAAAACATGAGAAATAGGTTATTCACACCGAAAAACAACTGAGAACAGGTATTCCAAAAAATAAGTATGAAACTAACTCAAAACAATTCACCGTTGTAGATATAAATAAGTAACTATGAGTCTATTTTGCAAATGTGTATTTAGCTGAAGGCAATATCTAGTTATATTGTTTATTATAGTTATAGTTCATGTACAGAAAGTATATTGTTTTCCTTGTAAAGAAAACATGTAATTCTTGCTTTTGTTCAAATTGTTTATGAACATAACAGTACAATCCAAATATATAAATGTATGTATAGATGTCCTAATATTTATAGAGATTTGGCAATACTGTATGTCATTATGGTCATGCCAATACAACTATTTGAATTAAATTGAATATCAAAGTATCAAACCAACACTTTGTGGATGTTAAGCCTTAACGCAGAATAATCAAGTTAATTCTGTTTCATGGTAACTCTCCTTTTAACGTTAAGCTGTAGTTAACGGTCATTTAGCGACTAATTTCTGTTCACAAAGTACCGTTAACTATCAATGTCAATATTTAAACACACAACAATTTACGTTATAACTGAATGAATGTTAGCTTCAACAGTTTTCCTGTCAACATTGATACGTACCTGGGCATTTGTATTAACCAATTAACAACATGATTCAACAAATAGTATATAGGTGGATATCATTTAAAGTTTCTTTGACATTAAAACGTAATTTTTTAGGTTAAATGTTCTGTTCCTACTGTCTGTTAAACATGAGCATCCCGCCGTGTTCACTCTGTGTGCTCCATCAAAATACGTCCGTAGTGAGCAGGGAGGAGAAGAAAGGTTCCGGGACCGTCTGACCCGTGAGGCATTCAAGAAAGCAAAAATATATATATACTGTGATACAGTAAATAATCCCCTTACATTGAAGAGGTGATTTCAGAATCTGAAATAAAGGGTTCAGGTTTTCCTAACAGTCATATGAGTGGACTACGAATTACAAAAGTTAAAACTATTACTTTATGAGCAATCTGTACAGGGTCCATGCAGTACATGTCTACAACCTGCAGGTGGCGCTGATGGGTTGGAGACTGGAGGGCCTATGGAGCTTTAACATGAATGGTGAAATAATAAATATGGGCGAAAATAAAGAGCAGAATAAATCTAACTTTTAGAACATTGAAATGTGGAATTCAGTTATTTAGGTTTATGTGGAAGTGAATGATGATAAGATTGATTACATACTAATCATAAAAAAGGAAAATTACTTTTGATTAATTGTGAACAACTTGCATAACTCCGATGTAAAACACATTAATGCTGAAGTGAGATGATTAAGTGTTGAAATGCTAGAAATGTATAAATAAGAATATTAGTTTAGAGGTACAATATACTTAAATACAGTATTTATGCTAGAGTTGCACAGTGGAATTATTGAACAAATAAACGTGTATTGTTGAAGTGTTAATAGTATGTTTGTTAAAATCTGACCCATATTGTGCTGCCGGTATCGGTACAGTACATGCAAACACAGTCTAATTTAAACACATGCAAGAAACGAGACAACACAGTTTCATTTTATTCCATTTATTTTTCTAATCTTACTTTCACTGCTTACCTTTAAATTGTTCTCTTTTTTTACAATGACTGAAATGATATTCCCCCAGTAACAATTAGGATTAGATCATTTGGGGATATTGAAAAATAATATACAGCTGTAACCAATACTGTTATAATTTATACATTTATCTTTGAAAATAGGAATAAATTTAACTTTTACAATTTCTCTTTTCAACAATATTCTCTTTTAATCTTCCCATGTCGCATAATGGCAAGCCATGCACTACTCCAGTAGTGATGTTTGTGCCTTGAGCAGACTTTCTTTGGACACTGGAAGTGAGCGTGAGAGAGAGAAAAAGTTCACAAAAAATGACAATTCATATTTACAGTTTAGGCTTTCATCATTATAATTTAACAGACTGAGAGTCACATGGTCAGTGCTTTCCCCAGGGCTCATCGTCAGGTTAGTTTAGAGGCAGAGTTTGAGACACAGAGGCACAGTGTTTAGACTAGCAGGCCAGTTTTCCTTTCCTTTCCTTTAAGAGTGTGTTGATTTATTAGAACAGTTATCGAAAGATTACGGACCCTGATGGATAAAATAATCAGTTAACGTTGAATCTGTCTTTGGTCATTCGGAGTAAATTTGGTGGTTAAAGTGCAGTCACCTTCAGCTCTGCTCAAAGGGAATGTTTTGACAGCTCTGTGTTTACTTATTCTGTTGCCTCAAACTATCTGTCAGACACTAAAATAAGAAGCAGGGAGAGAACTAAGTGAAGCATCACCTGCTGCGTTCAAGTGTCTTCCCAAAGAAGGAGGAATTAGCATAAATAATGAAGAATTAAATCAGTTGGGGCTATTAGGAGGTCTCTTAATTAGATTTTTCAGTCAAAACAAAAAGGGTCTGAATCAGAGATATACACAATACAAATCTGTGTTTCCATGCAGGACCTGACTCCATCTGGGAAGACAACAGTAGAAACTGCAGAACGTCTGAAATCACAACCCTGAGGAGGCCGTGAATGGAAGAGCGCCTCGACCAACGACCACTCTGCGTTTTGCACACGACGGCAAACGCTTCCTCTAAATCCAGTCAAATTCTCCCAAAGATTCATTTAATCTCTCCCTTTGTGAACTCAAAAAAAAAAAAATGTACAAAGATATATATTCAGCGGAACAGATCACAGAGTGCGAGTTTGTGTCAATTGATGAATAAATATCTGCATGTGATTTCAAAACGAGAAGGAAAAAAAAAAAAGAGGTACTGTACACGCTACATGCTAGAGAAGAATACAGGCAGCTGTCTCAGCATAAGACAAGAAGAAATGTTCTTCCCACTATAAAAATACCTAGAATCTAGAATGAGTGTAGAAAAACTTTACATGTACAAGTCATTTACATCCAAGGCCATTTTTCCGTGGTGGCAGGTGAAGTAGAGCGGTGAGAGGTGAGAAAATAGGACTTCTTCTTAGCATATTGGTGAAGAATGCCATGCCGTTTGAACAAAACACATCAACCGGCTTCCTTTAAACCAGAAATCCTTCAAGATGTCTGTCCAAAACCAATGGCTGCGTAGTACCGATAAGCACGGCCTCAGTCCACAATCAGTCCGTACGGATTGGAAAAGGCAGATGATGCTCCGGCAGAGGAAATAAAGAGCATGTTTGTTCCATCTGCCCTCCACCAATGTCCACTTCTTGCCAAGCGTTATTGCTACCAAAGTCTGCCGTGTCTCTCCAGGTCTGAATAACGATATAACTGACCAAAAACCAGCAGAGAAAAGCTCATCTGAACTCCTGACGGCTGAAAAAATACAATATGTAACTGAAATGAAACCTTTTAAGACATGGCTGAGAAATGTAGTATTCTTGAATCGATTTGATGACATTGAAATGAAATGGGTTTCACTATCATACAGTCTTCAAAACTATCTTCATTTATGATTCGATCCCTTCACAATAGACATTTCTTTTTATATATATATCAACAAAACAATAATGAAATCAAAACAAAACTTAGTGCAAAGTACAACCATTTGATTATTCACATACAACTTGTCGAATGTCAGCATTTTTCAGTCATCAATAACTTTTTTTGACTGACATTAAATCACTTGTGCAGCAAAAAATTAAGGTTGGTTACCTGGATTAACTTGCTCCCCATTACTTTCACTCAGCAAGAGAACACTGGGGTCAGGTGGGCTGAACTAAAAAAAAAAAAAAAAAAAAACTACAAATCCCAGAATCACTCGTCAGTTTCCCTTCATGCGTAGTTCAAGTGTTTACGTGTCAGTATTAGCAGGGTATATTTGTCAGTTACAGTAACCATTCACTTAGTGACTTATTGAATATTTGTGCCAGAGGGAGTGATGGGAAATGTAGTTTTTTTTTCAACACTTGAGGTTTCCAGCCCACCTGAGCTCCGGGACCCTGTTTCATTGTAAAACAACAAATTGAAGCAAATCATAAACAACCCAGTTTCTTCATTTGGGACATCGAAGCTTATATTACTACTCGCTAGTGTCACCAAGCTTTTTTCAAAACCTTAAAGCAACACTGCGCAAAATAAATGTCAAACACCTCACACACACACACAAAGATCCCTCAGGGCCTTTCTGATCCTCGACGCCTAGAAACGTCCCTCACTTGGGTCCGATGGAAAGGACCGTTAGAGGACAGAATTAAGGAAGCACCGCAAGCTTTAAACACAAATCAAAAGAGGAACTGCCGCTCCGATCTCCCGCCCAGCTTCATACGGCTTTCTCTCTTGTGAATAAAAACACAATTCAGCCTGGTTCAGGGGATCGAAGCCTCTTACTTACCACCATCTCAGTAACACTTCAATGACTGAACTGAGGCATGTGATAATGGATACTTGGATCACCTTTCATTTAAGGCCTTTATGTACCTGTCTGATTGAGTTTCAGCTCAATCAGACATTGACACTTTGAAGATTCTCTACTTTTTAACAGTAAGACTCGGGTCCCTCTAGCCAAATACATGGAGGTCACCAGAACCCAAGTGCATTCAGGAGGGCTAACACACACACTCTCACACACACACACACATAAGCACAGACTTAAGGGATATGGAACTGAAAACTGCTTGATTTTCACCGTCAGACTTCTTAGATTCTTCTCTTTAAGGGGGGGGGGGATGAGTCGAGTGCGTCCTTGCTTTCCTATCAAAATGGTGTCTGAGTATTTTTTACATCCTCTCTTGGTAGCTTTCTTTAAGTCTCCGGTTGTTTTTGACAGCCTGAGGAGTCACTGTGCTGCGGCCGTCTGGCTGCTTGGAGACTATTTGACCTCGAGGATGGAGGGGTTGCACTCCATGATGGCCACGATGATTTTGTCGATGTAGTCCTGGAGTCTGAAGTTGATCTCTTCCTGTTTGTGGACCGCCTCCATCAACTACAGGCAGAGAGGCAGAAGTCAGAGGAGAAAAAAGTGAAAACACGGAATAAAATTTGCCCATATCCAGTGGTGGATTGCACTAAGGATATTTATTACTTCACTACACTCCAGAGGTAAATATTGTAATTTTTACTGCACGGCAATGATTTACCCACTTTTACATGTAAAACTAAACATGCTATGCTTCAAAGTATTTAAAATGGTCTCAACTTGACCAGACTAGAAGAATACAACTCTCTAAAATGCAATATTTGGTGGTAAAAACTGAATATTACTGCTCTATAATACTTTGAAAGGAGACTTTTAGGACCATGAATATTTCAACTTTTGATACTTTAAGCACTTTTTTGATGACAATACTTCTTTACTTTTAGTTCAATATTTAAAATCTGGACTTTTCTTGTTAATGGAGTTTTTTCAAACCCTATTTTACGTCAGTAATGTATCGGTACTTATTCTCCAACTGCCTATGAATAAAAAGGGGAACCAACAAGGAATATGTTTTGCGTCTTCCTGTGCTCTGAAACCCACCTCTACACGGGACACGTTGTTGATCTCAGCTGCCAGCGAGTCGGAGAAAGACGCCGACATCAAGTTCTTGGCTCCCTGGATGCTGAGGTTGATGATCTGTCCGTTCAGCTCGTCGTTCTGCTCCTTCAGGCTGCGGTTGTCCTGGAGACGATGACACAAACGTAACACATCGTAAAACCAGCATCCTAAATCATTCTTCCATTTCCAAACAGTCTGGTCAAAGTGATAGAAGGAGAACAACATGGATACTCCGGGTTTATCAGGGTTCCTCAGAATGGGCGTGCTACCTGTTTGAGTCGTTTGATCTCCTGCTCCAGCTCGGCCTCTCGGGTGCGGGTCTGGTACTCCTGCAGCCCGGCCCCGGGTGTGCGTCCTCTCTTTGCTTCGGCCTCCAGCTTGTAGAGCTGTAGATGCTCCAGCTGCTTACGCAAGTCCTCAATCAGCTGAGGTACGAACAAATCAAAACACATCAGTTATTAAAGTTGATAGAAATATAACAGAATGAGGCAAAAAACACACTTTATAATTTAGACAGGAACATTTGACACATGAGAGTAAAGCTTTAAACAGTCTAGAGGGCTGCAGACAAGACAGTGATGTCTACCACGGAAGTTAGCATCGCCCTGGTTTCCGTGATTCTTTATTAGCATATATACTTTTTTGCACGTTTATTGTCATTAAACACTTTGTAACAAAATGGTTTCTCTGCATTTGACCCATCCTAGTGTTAGGAGCAGTGGGCTGCCATTATGAACGGCGCCCGGGGAGCAGTGTAGGGAACGGTGCCTTGCTCAGGGACACCTCGGTAGCACTTAGTCTTGCCGGGACTTGAACTGGTGACCTTCCAGTTGCCAAGCCAAGTCCCTATGGACTTCGCCACCACCGCACACTTTAGCTGGCAAACAAACGCTTGTGATACTAAAACATTCCGATAAACAAGACAATCTACACATATGAACACCGTAAAGGCTTTTTGAAGCGTAAATGCTACTGCCAGAAGTATAACGTTAACATTAAGTTATATTCAAAAAAGATATTGAAGTACTATGCATTGATTCATTTACAAGTTGGAAAGTTTGAGTTGCAAGGATGAGCACAACGACACTGTATAGATCGACTTGTAATTAGATTTTCATAATTTGTTTAATGTCTCTGACAACCTGTTTAGTCATTCAGTCACATTGTTAACAACTGACTTCTCTGAGAAAAATAAAAGCTTAAAAATAAAACAAGTGTGACCGACTCACATATTTTGTGTTGCCGTAGAACAGCTAAATATTTTAGGAAGGTGTTAACTCAAGACCTTTTTTCAGGCATCTAACCAAAACCTATTCTTGGAGACAGGGGAGCTGTGAACTCATATCAAGGTCTAAGGACACTTCAGAGGGAAATGTTGTACTGCACTGCAATGATTTATGTAAAAATACACATGCTTCAAAGTATTACAAATTGTCTCAACTTGACAAGACTAGGAGAATACAACTACTTTAAATGCTGCAGAGCTCTGTTGACCGTTTGTTTTGCACACAGAGAAAGCGCCCCACCTCCTGCGTGTTCTCCTTCTCTTTCTGGCTCTGGTGGCGCTCGTGGCTCAGCTTGTCGGCCATCTTCCTCCGGGACTCCGTCTCCTCCTGCAGCCGGTCGCACAGCGCCTCTGACTCATCCTGCAGCTTCCTCTTCTCCTGGCAACCACAAACACAGAAATAAATGTGAGGAGGACGAGCAGCGTTCAGACACATGGTTAATGAAATGAGAAAAAGCAAAACACCCAGGAGATGAGATGTGTTTTCTCTCACCTCCTCTAGTCTCTCGATGTTCGCTCTGAGACAGGGAACGCACGACCTCAGCTCGCTGTTCTCCTCGTCCAGCTGCTGCAGCCTGAGACACACACACACACACAATCCTCATCAGAGACCAACAGCACAGCCATGAAACAACAACACATCCCGTTTGATTATTGTAAACAACACTACACCACAGGGACATTTCCTATAGCAGATTAGTGCCAGAGGGTGGCAGTGTAGAGCCTCGGTTCCTCCAAGAAACAACCAGAAAACGTTTGGTGTTAAATGATCAAATATGTGTTTAGTACGCCATTAAACCTCATACAGCAAACGCAACAAAGGTACAACATTAAAACTAGTGAGGGTATCAAAAACGAAATGTTGTTTGCAATATCATGTTGAAATGATCACTAAGTATCAAAAACATATAACGTTTTTTTTTACTGAATATCACATAGATATTAACAGCTTTCTGTTTTATAGTTTACTTAGAACAGCATTATATGAATTACATAAAATATAATTATCTTCATGATTATTATAAAATTGCGTTTCATAAACCAGGTAGTCTGTGCAGACCTCAAAACAGAATAACAATCAATCTGTAGATTTTTTTTTATGCTGGCACCAAACCTTAATGTCCTTTTCAAAAAGATATAAGGACTCTTGATGTTGAATGTTAAATGCTATACGCATTAACCCGTCTTTCCTCCGCCGCTCACCTGGCCTGCAGGTTCTCCAGCTCCACTCCTCTCTCCCTCTCCAGCTTGATCAGCGCCTCCTTGTGGCGCCGGGTCTCCTGCTGAACCTGCTCGTCTGCGTAGACTTCCTGCTCCTTCAGCTGCTCCTCCAAAGCGTTGGCCCGGTGCACGAGGTGGAGGTTCTCCTGCCGCAGCCGAGTGTGCTGCTCCCCCGAAGCCTCCGACTCCTTCTCCAGCTCGGCCACTCGACGCTCCAGGAGCAACACCTGGAATAGGCACATTTTTAAAAAGGTTAGAGACTAACATTGAAATGTATTGTAAAAGCATGTGTTTTAAAGGGGCCTTATTCTGATCATTTTCAGGCTCTGTTGTGATTGGTCAACCGCTAAGAGATGTCCCACCCTTTAGCCTATCACGTACAATGTGTTGGAGCACTAGCCAATAGAAGTGCAAGTGTTACATAGTGTTGTCACTGTGTTCTGGATGTAAACAAAGGAGTCCAGTGGAGTTGTTTCAGGGAGGGGGGGGGGGGCTAGACTTTACAGACCATTTACATGAATAAAAAGACCTAAATAACAAACTACAGGAGAGGAAAGATACGAAAAAAATATATAATAATAAGGCCCCTTTAACTGACAGTAGGAAATGCTCCTTGTATCTGGAACAGCGACTGTAACAGGTGAAAGCTGTGGCTGCTCACAGATCAAAATAAGTAACAGGAGGATTGTGAAAAAGCAAACGTTGCAGAAAAATATTATCCGTTAACTTCCTCCACAGCTCACCTTGTCTGTGATGTCGTTATCTGCAAGCTCCAGGATGTCCCGCGTCAGGTCGCTCACAGTGTCCAGAGTCATCGAGCTGTTTTGGAGGAGATGTCTGCACGAGGAACGGAGAAAAACGTAAATCCATAGAGCCAGTTCACATTTCATACACTGCTTTGTTTCTGTGGGCCAAACATAACTATCTATTACAATGATTGTAGAAATATGAACACCCTGCCCACTGAAATTAGAGCCACCATTTGGCTTACCTTGCTACTTTCTTGCTGGACAGCCTCTTGCCAGCGCTGGACGGGGAAACAGAACAACAGGAAAAATGGTCAGGAAGAGAAAAAGGATCAAAGGAAAGAGACTCCATCTCCTGGTATCTAACCCCCCGACCCTCCATTTGCTAACCCCACAGAAAACAAAAAGGCACGATGATGTGGATTTTTACTTAAAAATCACTTGTTTCACAGCAATCCCACACAAACACATGGATTAACAATGTCTATCAAGTGCTGATTAAGGATCAGTTCTGACCTGTCACGGCAGTACAGAAACTTAAACCGGGTTTAATGGATTTTTGTAAAGGAAATGCCAAAGTTCTGAATCATGCCATTAAGTAGCTGAACCAACAAATAGGATTTCAGTATTAGTACGTTTCTATAACACAACTACTGTTCAGTAATCCTGGATCAGCTGTTCCGATAAAAACAAGTTATTTGAAAAGCTTTGCTCCACTTCCAGCAGTCATTCTGCAACAACTCAAATGAAGCATGATGACACGATGTGGAGAGAAGAACTGAAACAGACGCCACTCACCTGTAATACCTGGGGTCATTCTTTTGTAATCACGCAATACATTTACAAGCTTGTTTTGAGATGAGCAATATGTATTTTATGCATGAGTGACAAACCAAAATAGTAACAATGGACTACCATGATCCAAAAAAAATTAATCGGAGCGACTGAAAAATAGATTTTCCATCATTAAAACACTAAAGGTTGAATGTTCACACACACTGCAAATCACACAACAAGAGGGCGCAGATGAAAAAAACACTGTGTGGAAAGTGCAATCTGTAACATAACACACACCATGTTGTTGCCAGCATGCACACACTATGAGAACATGCATGACACTGCGTTTAAATCATCACCGCAAACACATTCACAGAGCCTGCGTGGGGCGTGAATGACGGGTTACCTAGTCATCTCTAGGAAATTGAGGCGAGTGGAGAGGTCCTCCAGGCGACTTATTTGTTTGTGACACTGGCTACAGAAAAAGTCCAGCGCCTCCTCCCTGAGGAAGCTCTGAAAGCAGTCAGGTAAGGCAGCGGTGGCACTGGAAAGAGGAAACAAGGGGGAGGAAGGGGGGGAGGAAGTGGTGAGTGAGGTGGGACAGGAACACCTTTGAGGGGGGTGCAGGAGGAGATTGTGAAATCCACAGGAGAATTTAAAGGAGTAAAGTGGGAGGGGCTGTGTTTCTTTGTGAAAGGAGACAAAACGTTATCAGAGGAAGATTGTGTTGCTTTTCTTCAGTTTGCTGTTTTGTTCATTTCCCTCATTGTGACCTTGGCCTGTTTGCAGACAGCCAACAGAATGGTTACAATTAAGCTAACAACTTCAGCTCTCGAGCAAACCAAGGCAACACGCAGCCGATTATTTCATTGCTCCGGATTCTGCGGCCTCTCCTCACATCACCTCCGCCGGCTGATTGTCCATTCAGGCAGAGAGTCAGGCATTCATTATGCAACACGCTGACACAGCTTCCTGTTTATGTAGGCAGAAAAACGTGGCGGGGCAGACTTCTCAAGTGTTTGCCACTTGATGGTCGTACGCGCTGTTGTTCCCTGACAGTGTGAAGGATGACTTTGTTGCTTACAGCCATTTCTGTTGAGCAGGAGTAAAAGCGCTGTGATATGTAGATACATGTGGGGGTGCGGGTGGGGGGGTGTGTGTGTGTGTGTGTGTGTGTGTAGGCAGCGTCGGTACATGCGCCATCAGTGAGCACGATTGGCCCAAAACACAGTGACGCATTCACAGTGAGTGGGTGAAGTTTGTGGGAAGCATGATATTCTTTTTTAGCCTAACCACCAACAACGTGTACGCCATGTGATCTTTCACAGGCAGTATGTGATTCAATAATGACTTTCATTTCAATTTTAACCATAATTTAAAAAGGTAAAAAATATGCAATAACATAACAAGCAAGTTCAAAAATCCATTAAGACTATGTTGTACCTGTAATATTAATTAACTCTAATAATTAATCTTCTAATATATTGCCCTTGTCATCATCTTGCTATAATTACTTTTCTGTATATTCAAATAAATAGTATATTATTTAATAATTGTTATAATCCTTAATAGTTATATTTAATAACTACTATAAAATATTAGAATATTTTGTGTATATTTATTTATATTTTTTAAATGTTATACACCTTCTAAACATAGTTTTGTATAACTGTGTTTATGTTTGAACCATTATACAGCAGTAAGTCAAAGTTTTTTTTTTTGCTACAAAAACTAGGAACCATACTTGTCAACCCTCCCGATTTTCGCGGGAGACTCCCGATTTCATTGACCTCTCCCGGTTTCCTCCCGGGGTCATATTTCTCTCACATTTCTCCCGATTTCTGACAAAATCAGATTTACTCAGGACTGTTTCCACTCAGACTTTAATACAGCTACACCATTGTTTGGTTTCCATGGTAACACGTGTCTTTAGTAGCGCGCGCAACTCAAAGTCTGAGAGGGTGAGGCAGATATTCACAGAAAACAGAACAAGAATCGACAACTACTCTACTCTCTGCTCACTCCTTTCCTGTAAAATACAGGTCCAGCCCACACATATGCTCCATCAAGGACGGTGCTACAGGCCGCAAGGCAGTGCACTTACAACTACAATAAGCATGTTAATGTTAATCTAACAGCTCCGGCGATCCACTAGCACCCCCCCCCCCACCTAATTTTGCATTTTGAAATGCTCCCGATTTCTGAGGTCTAAAGGTTGGCAAGTATGCTCAGAACATTAAGAGCATCCCGGTGAGGCAGATCACGGAAATATCACCCAAGAGGGAATTACTCATTATCTTGCTTTAGTCTCTGGTGAAAACTGAGGAGGAGGATTGGAAAAAGATGACAAGGGGAAAGTCTACAACAGGGGCTTCAACAAAAAGGACAGGTGCTATAGAGAGGAGTGTGTGTGTAGAAATGTGGCTGTATGTTGGTGTTTCCCAGACACTGTCCACCAGCCCAGTTTGTTAGATATTCCTCTTGGTGTCTGAACCCAGCCCAACAAAACAGCCACCTCCTGTCCGTCCTACATGGCTTGTTCACCCTGAATTAAACCGTGTAAAACATTTACTCTCAGGATCACACAACAAGGGCCAAAGGAGGCACAGTTTTAGGATTTGGCCCCACATTTTCAACAACATTGCAACAGTGAGAGCAACACTGATGGAATGAACTTTGTATACACTTGATTTATCTTCGCCCTTCACGAGAAAATGAGCCTGATAAGCAAGTCTCCAGAAAGCTCTTATCAACATTTGTCCTCTGTGTCTTTGTTAAAAGAGAAACTTTTCCTCCAAAGAACATAAATAAGGACATTTAAACCGGAGCTGAGAATGTAACAGCGTCACACCTCGTATCAGAAAGCAGGGATGAGTCAAGGAAAGTCTTAGTTTAATAATCTTCAGGCTGCCAACATTTTCAAATGCAGAACTCCAGACTGCGACCAAAATCGTTGCATGTCCGATCCATTTTTGGGGAGTTAAAAATGTCTCGTAATTATCATTGGGGACCCGGTCCAACTCAGACACACTCGATTCCAACACCGCCTCCAAAATCTCAACATTCAACTTAATGAGTGAACAAGGGAGGGCCGTGCTCACTTCGTAGCCACTAGCTCGCAACACCCAATGAGTGCCTCCGACAAGAAAACCTTGCTTGCTTTTCCGTTCACAGCTACTGTAATGTGTAAATGGATCACTTGTCCACACGAGCATGTTTTCTCTTTTGTGTGGGTTTTGAGACCAGTTAAAACATACGGTGAACGTAGAGCTCTACCAAACAATACATTTAGCTGTTAACGTGTTTCAAAAGTAAAGCGGTCTATGGCTGATCAACAAATATAATGTAGAGTTTTTTTTCCATACAGCATATGTGGGAGCAGTGAAAAGACCTCAATAACATACTGTAGATAAAGTGAACTGAATAAACCAACCTTCACATCTTGAAAAAGTACAACCTAAAAACTCATTTTAAACAGCTGGACAGTTTTGAGCATCGGCGTAAAGGTTTAAGAAACAATCCATTTGCTGTCAATGTTTTTAAAAACATAGCAGCCTATGGCTAATTATTTTAAAAAATGAAAATGAGAAGAGAGAGTAAAGGACAACCAGACTTACTGACTCCACTGATAAAGAGTTCAGGCAGCGATAGACCGACTGTCATTGATCTATACCAAACTTCCCCCCCAAAAAGACCAAATATTTACTTGTGCTGCCAACTGACATAGTCACCTGTGCTACCTGTGCTTAGTCTAATACCTCATATCAGAACGTTTAAAACATGTCCGTAAAGAGGTACTCTGGTTTAGTCGTGTAGGTCATACCTGGGAGAGAGCAGTGAGGAGCCATTGTTCTGTGCGGGTGTCTTCTCGAGAGGGGAGACTCCCTCACCCTCCCTCCCCTCCACGCTGCTCTCCAGTAACTCCGAGGTGTTACTTTCCCCAAAGTCCTCGAAGTGCTCCTCCTCTCCCCCGATGACCGACACCAGCGAGTGGTTGTGCAGCTCCGAGTTCAGGGAGAACCTGAGGGGGCACAGAGGAAAGGATTAGCGTGTTAGCGTGTGTGTGATCCGATGTGTACACAACAACGGAACGGTTAAGTTTAGGCCGTGGCCAAAAATAGAGGGAAGTGTGTCAAGTTTAGACGGGATAAAAATGGACGTCTGACTGGATATAGACACATTAGCCATTAGCCAAAACAAACAAGCCCCGTCTTTTGAGTTGAGAAAAACAACATGATGCCATAATATTTGAGCAATAGTACAAGTTGTGTGTGCTGGACCCAATAGTTGGGATATAACTAGAGCCTTTAGTAAATCTCAAACAAGTACAATTGCTTCACCCAGAAAGAGCGGCAGTCTGAAGTTCAACGATCACTTCAAAGGTAATCTGTTAATTCACATTAATCCCAAAGTCTGCTTTGGTTGAAACTAAAGCTCTCCTGGCTGGTAATGCAAAACCACGAGGGAAGAACTTGAGACGTGAGACGAACATTACATGTGAGTCTGCCTTAAAGGTAGGGTAGGTAAGAATGGAGAAACCAGCTCAAGTGCGCTAGAATTTGAAAGTAGACAACCGCAAAAAAATCTGCCCCTTCCTTCAGACTTCCTTACAGAGCCCCTCCTCCGCACATGACCAATGAGGGCACACGATAAGTTTGGAAGGCTGATAGGCAGGTAGGCCATCCAGTTATTTTAGCCGGGCCGGCTCAGATGATTGGACTTGCTTTTTACAGCGCCACGGCTTCCACAGATGAAATATTTTTTTATATATTTATTGTCAAAGCATTTTTATATTCATTGCTATCGGGATGTTAAGAGCATTCCATGGAATATAACAAAAAGTGTTTCTGAAGTGAATTACATACCCCACCTTTAAGACATTTTATTCGCTGATAAAAAACAGGTTGTGACTTTGGCTTTGGCCGGGTATCTAACACAACTGAGGAAAACTCTTCTGGAAGTCTTTGCCTGGAATGGTGAGGTTTAAGTTAATAAAGTCCTTTGTATTTGTTGAACAGGAAAGCTGGAAAGATGGCCTTTCCTGTTGTCTAACAGGATACGTTAGATGTCTTAAGCAAACACAGGACGAGGAAGTCTAAATCAGCAGAAAAGCTTGCCCTTTCATGACACAACGACAAAGATCCTTTTCATTGTTTACAAGACAAAGTGCTCACTTCAAAGCTAAAACACCACCACCAAAACCTAAAACTGTAGTCTCTTATAAAGACAAATGTCCCTTCTAATTTGCTTTCACCAGACATCAATGCAGTTTAACCTGCAGCAATTTCTTCTGCAAACACTATGCTCCACTAGGAAAAACAAAACCAACTTTGGAGACTTACCCTTCTTCCGGGCTCTTACAACATGGCCCCATATTGAGGTCCTTTGCAAAGGGGGACGGCGAGGAGAGAGAAGGCATCTTTAAAGGCCCTCCGCTGCTCTGGCGTGAAAGCCGTGGAGCAACTGGAGTCAACACCCCCGACAACCAAAGTGGAATTCTGAAGTTTCACAGGCTACACTGATTTAAAACAAAACCACGACTCTCCAGCTGGGAGGAAACAAAAAAAAAAAAAAGGGTCTGCTTTTGTAAAACGGCTTAGTCTGTGTTCCTAATGAGCTGCCAATCAGTGCCACATGACTGCATCGTCTGTGCCACCCGAAGGAGGCGGTACCAGGGAGGGTTGACCGTGAGTGGGCTAATCAGACTTTAGGCTAAGCAACGGCCAACAGACAGTCCGCTGACCTTCTAAGTGCCAAATGTGTGGGGGAGGTTAATCCTGTTACAGTCTTAATCCCCCGTCCAGTGCATACAGTATAATCCAACTCTGAATATGGCGAGAGCTAGCATGGCAACAAATCAAGTTTAGGTATTGATCCTTTTGTTGCATTTACTAGCTATTAAAACCACTCACAGTAGCAAATTGTTTGTGACTTGCAAAACCCTGTAAAAAAGGTTTATGCATGAAAAAATGCCAAGGATGTGAGTCAGCAATGAGTCATCACAATTTGATGTACACAAACAGACTGTCTAAATGAGAGAATACGAAAAAGGTCACAGGGTCATACAGTGTTCCCGTAAGCAGAGGCGATGGAGAGACTGAGATTATCCAGGGCCACAGAAAGAGAAAAAGGCAAAACAACACAAAAAAAGAGCCGACTCAGCACTTCCTGGAATTCAAGGCTCAATCATGGAATAGGAAGTCCAAACACATCCCTGTCAGGGAGAACACTCAGAGCCGTCACCAAGCCGGACAGGCGGGTCACAGAGTCAGCAGATAACGGCCTCAGCGCTGTGCACTTCCTCACTCATGTTGGACCTAACAGCAACAAGGGGTTCCAGATATATAGACATCATCTACAGTAACTACCTATCGTAGACAAAAGGAGAGAAGGAATCAAGATGATAGAAATCAGGGTTTGATGTGCACCTTAAAATGTATCAAATCTCTTGCTCATCCTACTTGTCTGGTGCAAATAATGGATCACAGAAGCACATTTTGTTTCTGTGGTGCTACTCTGTTTAATATGGTCTAATTAAATGGTAAAGAGTCCAACAAACGCCATTATTATTCAGACTATTTATTAATAGACAAAAGCCTCATGACACAGGCAGCAGGCTCATTAGCAAGAGATTTGTACTATTTTTGACTGCTTTGAGTGGACAGTGCTGGTTTTAAGTCAGGCTGTGAGGTGCACATAGCTAATAATAATAGCCAACACTTAACATCATAAGAAAATAATATGAGAAGAATCCAAATCCAACGCCAAAGAATGCGAGATACAAAATGTGACAAGAAATCTATTCGAAAATGCTTAGGTTTAGTTGTATTTCCCTCAGTGTGACTGGAAGTGTCTGCTTAGATTTGAGAGAGAATCTCAGTCCTATTCAGCCTTCACAAAATGATGATCCTCTCAGACACACTGAATGGTGGAAGGCTTTTGCTGTTTTCAAGGACTTTGGCGCTCACACTGTGCTCATTTCAAGTTATCTCTGAATAGGCTGTTCCTGTTCAGACCGACAGAAAACATCAACAGTCAATGTCCCCACTGATTATGCTGCCTGGGTGAGTGTGGCCTCGCTTTCCCTGACAATACATAGAGTATCAATACATGAGGAGCTGCACTTAAATGGATGAAACCAAGAAAAAAAAAAGAGTAGGATAAATATCTCTATGTTCGACTTTCTACCAAAGGTTTGATCTGTCTGTCTGTTGGACCAAAGTGATCCAGCACCATATGATCTGTGTGAAAGTTCAACGCAGGGCAACTCCAGAGCCAACCCCTAGCTGGAGATTTGACACATTTACCATAAAGTTCTGCGGCCAGCAGTGACAGCATTATGACGTTGATCTCAAGACAAGGGGGTTATAATTGTATCGCAGAAGTCATTCAGGGAAGCAACTCGCCTTCTTAGCGTTTAACACAAAGATGTAGACATATATACGTAGTGTAAATGGCTGAAGATTTTACAGACCTATTTCCACTATCTTCCGGGTCGTGCAGCGTGGCCTCGATGCCGCTGTCCGTCTCCACTTCCTCGTGCATCTCGGGGGGCACCAGGGCCCCCGTGTCCTCATCGGTGAAGGTCTCACACTCGCTGTAAGTGCTCTCGGAGCCCAGGTACGCACTGTCCGTCACCTCATTTTGCTGAAGAACAAAGAATAAAACACATTACAGTATGCCTATTAAGCAGTAAACAGACAAAACAACACTGATCTCTATTTCACCATGGCAACAAGCGGGCATTAAAAGACAGTATTTTACAAATAAATAAAAAAACACAGCAATCCTGCTTTGCTGCAGCAATATTGCAGATAAACAATTAGTGCCGCAATCATCATTACAATTATAAACAAGCCGAGCAATTACTTCTGGTTCTGGCTTTTAAATGTCAGCAGCAATCAGGATTATGTGCAACCCTGTGAAGCGAAAGGCAGATAGCACACCTATGGGTTGATACAGTTTAAAAAAAATCTATTTTTAATGTTCAGGTCTACTCAGTAGGTATCGATGCCAATTACGCCCAAACGAATCACAGAGCGAGAACACACTTCAGAGACGCTCTGCTGTGATTCAGATGGCTGCTCCAAGCAAAAAAAACCTGCTGCATAAACACCTATAAGCAACAAGTTCAAACTAAATGAGTAAGCAACAAATACCAAATGCTACACTGCGGCATGCCAAGAAGAACATCTGAAGCTATTAGCAACAAGAGACACTTTATCAGGTATCAGAGCTGTGAAGCAGCAATAAAGCCGAGAGAGGTGAGTCATGTTAGAAAACATAACGTACCATTATAAATGCAGCGTTGGGAGAAGCAGGGCCCAGAGGGCTATCCACCATGCTCAGAACCATTCTCTCAAAGGAAGAGAAGCCAGCCTGTCATGAGAGCTAATAACTACTAATGCTTCTTCACTCTCAGAGGGAGAGAAGAAAAAAGTGGAAAAAATACTGCAACACCTCGTTGAGCTCCACTGGGTGGTCAGAGGGGAGGCGACAGAGGCAAAGTCCAAAGAGTGGCAGAAGTCAGCTGTAATGCTCAACCAGCCGACTTTCTACGCTTTCAAATGACACACGATCAGCTGAATAATCTCTTCTGGCTCCCGTGAGCTTCCCTTCCTGGCCCGGTGTGACAGAGTAAATCATTAAGCCATGTTCTTTGGTGTTGCAGAGTGCACAGTTAAAGAGTGTAAGATATCACAACTGTCATAACTTCTGGACTGTGTGCCAATAGAAAACTAACATACAGTACAGTAGGTAGGTTAATAACCTGGATCCCTGTAAACAATTACTGCTGTTTTATGTTTCTATTTATGAATCCAAAAGGGAAATGTAGCAGCAGCAGAACATATTTAGTAGCAGTAAAAACGGGGTGGTGGACGGGGCGTTGCTTTCCTCTGATGCCAGGCTCAGGCGGAACAGACTCACCTTGCCTGTTTTGAAAGCAAACAGGGTGAGAACAGCGCGGCCATTGAGAGAGAGGAACCCTTTTCTGCCAGAAACTGGAGGGAAAAAACAAGGCCGGGGACACAGGTGTGGCGTCTACTTCAAGCGTAAACACAAACTTCCTCAAAAACTCTGCGCACAGGTTCCAGTAAACAGCAAGGACGCTTCATAAATCACTGCGCTCTACTCATTGTTAGTGTTCATTTTCAAGTCCAATTATTTTTTTATTTTTTTAATGAAACATAAGGACAAAAATCAGTTCACAAGAAAATAAAGCAATACGATTAACTGATTATTTAACAACTTCAAGTAATTCAAATCATGTTCATTTCACCCTATCCCTTATAGTTCAAGATACAAATCGAAATGTTCTTAACAACCTTCACTGTGTTCTTGAGCGGTCATGTAATCAAATCAGGCTTTGTGTTAGTGTCAGACAAATGCCTGCTTCTTTCAAAGAATGATCATCTTATGAACTCATAAACTAGATTAAAGTGCTGGGAACTAGGGCTGCTAAATTAATCATATTTTAATCGCAATTACGATTATGGCTTGCAACGATTACGAAAACAACGTAATCGAAATAAAATAATTATTTTTTTATTATTACTTTTTTTTTTTTTTTTTATTGGTTTTTCAGTTGAATTATACTTAACAGCTTAACAGTTCAGGGTAATCAACTGTTAAAAACATACCGTTTAAAAAAAAAAAAATTCTCCAATAAATTGATGTTTTCAAAGTAAACGGATAATCGTTTTTAATAATCGTGATATCCATTAAATCCAAATAAATCGAGATTATGATTTTTGCCATAATGGAGCAGCCCTACTGGGAACCCATTCACACTCCGACTCATGGGCCTGTACTTCTAAACCCTACCAAGAGAGGGAGCTGATAGGGCGCCGTGTTCAGCCATGAAAACAACAGTCCTCGTCCAGCAGTGCTCTCAGTGAACACAATAGCAGGAACACTTAAATTCTGCAGAGGCCAGCAACAATGATGGTTAAATATACAAGTTCCAGGAAGAGAGGAATTCCAGATATGTTAACCGCCACTGTAAAAACACCAAGTCTACATACACGCATGTAAAAAAAACTCTGGCACATTCCAGCTAATTCAATATTTGTCAAGGAATACTCAAAAAGCCAGCCAGAAGCTATTCAGTGTCAGCCAAACCAGAGCGGTAATCATAGCCCAGAGGATTTCAGTGGGAAGAGTGAGAGTGCACGGGGAGTTCAGCCTGCGAGCGTCACACTGCGCTGCTGTGTGCAACAACTGGGAGCACAGACTGGACCACATGCACGGCTACAGAGGGGGGGGGCTTCCTGTGCGGCGCTCACCTCGTCGTATTCCTCCTGACAGCCCACCGCTCCGTCGCCCGGACTGTAGTTGTAGATCTGTGGCTCCGGACCTGTGGATACGAGGGGAAGAAGGAAGGTTTAATGTGAGCAGATCAAACACATTAAGTCAAACAGGAAAGGAGGCTCCACCTAAACAGGACTGGTGCAAACAACGCAGGCTCCATGAAGAAAGAAGGTGTCCCAGCAGGTTCATGCGAGCGCTAACACAGTGAAAATACACCGAGAGACAATTCATATGCAGTCTGCAATGTAATAACCATTTGTGTTGTGAATGAATACATGATAAGCAATTACATGCAAAGGAGACTGTAAGATCTTTTCAGAGAGACACGTAATGATAACAATCCAACTCTATGCCTAACTGGATTTGAATGTACATTTAAAAGTCTGCTAATATCATAAAGATCTATGATTAGACTTCACCCTGATCAAAATAACCTAATCTGCTACAGTATAGTACTTATATATATATACTGTTAAATATAATGCAATTATTACTAAATGTTTTATATATTAATTCACATTAAAGATTTTAACATTATAATGTATCCTTTAATTTGTAGTTATTTAAAATGAACTGTTCTTACCCACAAAAAGGGAAAGAAAAGTATTGTGGGAATGCATTATAAAAGCCATTAAGTACATGCTGTTGTTTTCTCTCAGGTGAAGTCATCTCTTGGTGTAAGTAGTAATACATTCGACTGAACTCTTAACAGAATAAATGGTCAAACCTTTGTTTGTCAAACTGATATCCCTGCCTGTAGTGTGTTTGCTCAGCACATTTTAGAGTGCATGTCCTAGTTGCCCTACACCGGCATATTTACAGTCAGCAATCTGAGCGTAATGTGACAGTAAACATTATGTAACTTTTAAACTCGCATTTCAAAAGGCGAGGAATATCATGTAATAAGTGTATGTGGGGAAATAAAGCAATACACAAAGGACAAGAGGCAACGCATATCCAATGCACGTTTGTCAATACAGGCCTCTGTTGGGAGCACCTGCAGACAAACAGTGTAACCTGAGGCGGAGCGGCAAGATGGAGCCACTGCGGCTCCTGTGTCTAGTAAACAGAGCTGTGAGTAGCACCCTGCGGAGAGAAAGGAGCTCAAACTGTGTTCAGTAGCCACCAGCAGACCCCAGGGTTTTGTGCCCCCTGGTCTCATAAACCCGTTGCTCTTCGAGACTCGTACACATCGCAGGCCATTTAAGTGCAGTGAGTCTGCAAAACGCTAGCTTCTGTTTTAGCAACACAACAGCAGCTTCTTGGCACGATGTCAAAATATCAGGAATATTTCCAAAACCAACTTTTGTTGTTGCAGACATGCCACAGCCACTACAGGGAGCAAGGCATTTCCATGGCCTGCAGGCTTCTCTTTGTTAAAAAGGAACCGGTGCCACTAAATAGTTGTGCAGGAAGGAAATTGGTGGAATGAAGGGCCGCAACCAATGATTATTCTCATTGATTATTCTAGCCTTGCCAGAGTATCTAGTATATTTTCTAGATCCGTAGATAAATAGTTTTGTCTATAAAATGTCAGAAAAATAAAAAGATGTTAATGCAGCTTCTCGGAGTGCAAGGCAGAGTCTTTAAATGTCCTTTTGTATCAGTCCGAAACTAAATATATTCACGTTAATTTGATATAAAACATAGAAAAAGCAGGAAATCTCAATATTTGAGAAGCTGAAAAGAGCATTTTCTGACATTTTTGATCAACCATTTATCGAAACAGTTGGGGATTATTTATCTGTCTGTCGATTAAAGGTGGGGTAGGTAATTCACTTCAGAACCACTTTTTGTTATATTCCATGGAATGCTCTTAACATCCCGATAGCAATGAATAAATGAAGTGCTTTGACAATAAATACATTAAAATAATGTCATCTGTGGAAGCCGTGGCGCTGTAAAAAGCACGACCAATCATCAGAGCCGGCCTGGCTAAAATAACTGGATGGCCTACCTGCCTGTCAGCCTTCCATCTGTGCACAAACTTATCTCGTGCCCTCATTGGTCATGTGCGCGTTCGTGTGTGTTGGAGGAGGGGCTCTGTAAGGAAGTCTGAAGGAAGGGGCAGATTTTTTTTCGGCTGCGTACTTTCAAATTCTAGCGCACTCGAGCTGGTTTCTCCATTCTTACCTACCCCACCTTTGAGGGATAAGTTGACCCATCTTTGAAGATTTAGCAGAGTGTAATCATGCTAATATTAAAACTAGACGACTGGTTAGGAACTGGTCAAAGAAGAGATGGGGAAGAAACTGTGGTAGGGAACATAACATTGGTCTAAAAAAAAAAAAAAAAAAACCTTTACAAGAATAGTGGAATTCTTTCAGCAGTGTGTGAACGACCTGGGAAGTTACAGTTCAGGTTTGATCTTCACACACTAATGGGAAACTGTGAGGAAGTAACTGATGCATTCTCCACATGGCTGATTACACAGAGAAATACTGAAGGGAGGGAGCTAAGAGAGGAGGACAGTGAGTAATGGGAACATTGTCAATGATCCCCTGTTGTATTCTCACTCATTACATCATGGTTACATGATATGCGAGTTAGCAAAACAAGGCAACACAACAGATTCAGGGACACACGACTACAATGAATAAATGGCAGAGGAGTTTATATAATGTGTTTTAAAAAAAGGCATATTATTTCCTATTTCCGCAACAATGTGTTTTTGTAGATGTTTACACATGTCTGAGTGCTCTGTCTTAACAACAAAGCTTTGTGAGTAGTGACACGGGTGAAACAGAGAGGCCAGAGCAGAGGGAGAGGACAGTGAATTATTTAGCTGAATAGGACTCTCTACCCAACCCCATCTCTCTGCCACTCCCGCTCTGAAACCTCGCCAACGAGCCAATGTGTCCGTGCATCGCATGCTTTCCAGCGCATGACTTATTAATGAAAAGAGTAACCGGAGCTGTGCAACCCAGAAAAGCCTTGGGTAAGAAGGCCACCAATCGATATGCGGGGTGGATCCAGGTAAACAGGGCACTATCGCTGTTACGTCAACACAACCTGTGCATCGTGTCAACACCACCGGCGTTTGCTGTAAACTAGGGCTGCTCAATTAATCATATTTTAAAAATCACGATTATGGCTTGCAACGATTATGGAAACAAGGTAATCGAAATAAAACGATAATTTTTTTAATAATTTTTTTTTGGGGGGGTTTTCAGTTGAATTATACTTAAAGTTCAGGGTAATCAACTGTTAAAAACATACTTTTCACATTTTTGTTCTCCAATAAATGGATGTTTTCAAAGTCAATGAATAATCGCAATTACAATTATTGACCCAAATAAATCGAGATTATGATTTTTTGCCATAATCGAGCAGCCCTACTGTAAACTGCTGGTAGTGATGTCACTTTGGGGTTTCTAAATCCATAACATAACTGTGAAGAAAGGCTAATCAAGTGTTCCCATTTAAGGAGGAAATACAGTATCATTACAAGATTAGTTTTAAAGCGTATAAAGTGGAACAGGAGTGAAGCAAAGCGATTTAAGAGAATAACAGTAGTTTGAGTCCACAGAATTTGGGTCAGTCTTCTGCCTTTCCTTTTGAAATCCCTCCGCTAAGCGATGGATGTGAACATACTGTGTTGACAACATGATTTGAGCGCCATGGGGAATGCGGAGAGATTGAGCCAGACGCTGGAGACTAAATGTAGGTGTAAGTATTTGCTGCCTGGGCAGGTTTTTCGTTTTACAGCAGAATTGGGTTAACGGCAGGTTAGCCAATATAAAGAGGAAAATAAATGTTCTAACACACACCGCGTACTACAAACAGATAGAATTCCAGCATCAGGATGCAGAAGTTCACCATGTAGCAACTAAATTCCTTTTTAATAACATATTTATGCTGCATTTGTTCTTAAATGTATTTTTCTTTTAATCTGTAAAGCACTTTGAATCGCCACGTGCTGAAAAGTGCTATATAAATAAAATTGCCTTGCCACGTTTTTTGATTTGTGATGAATGTGTTAACATATCCAATAAAAGCATTCGTTACACGTGACATTTCTATGTCAGCATATTTTGTTTAGTAGGTAGGTTTTTCAGATCATTCAATGTAGAACACAGTCTTTCACAGCAGGCCAAAAGGTGCACAACAAGAGAACACAAGATAATACGTTTGAAGGGAAACCATTAAGAGACATGTGACTTGCATGACATGGAAATAACATCTCATAACTCACCTCCATTGCTGATTGCAGTGATTCCCCGGTGGAAGTCTTCAAAGCTGATTACTCCCAGACCACTGGGATCCAGAAACTTGGTCAGATCCTTCACCTGAAAGAGTAAAGAAATACGACATTTAAAACTTCAATTCCATCATGGCAGCAGCAGCAGAACATCCTTCATCCATAGCTTTATCATATGTTCCACTTGGATACTTCAAGTTTATGTCATAGATTATGTAAAGGGAAGTTTTCAGCCCATGGGATACAATGATATAACTGCACTGTTAGCACATTGACTTCAATAAAACAGCACATGCAGGAGAAACAGCCAGAACTGGATCTGATTTGTTCTACATACATCTACTAAGAACTCTTTCTTGAGGTCATTTCAGTAACATGACAGGTTTACTGCAGAGTTACAGGCAGAGTTACAGCACGTGGTCTGCAAAGATTTTGATTACAGAAGCAAAACGGCAACAATAAACACAACTTTTGAACTTTAAAATGAAACCAGTTTAGCAGACGAGTCGAGTGAGTTTAACAGGGTACAGGTTTGCAAAGGGTACAGCTTTTATTATCTTTGAACATGCAAACAGTTACTGAAAGCTTTGCCGTTTACCACCATCTGAAGTAATACAATTAAAGATAGCTTATGGAAGCAAGTAAGTAGGACATCTATTACAATGCATGCATGAACATTATATAATGTAAAGCAATAAAGCCTTGTGTGCACAGAAACTTAGCTAAACTCTGGTTTAATGCTTATGTAACTGCACATACATACTGTATATTCTTCAGTCTGTAACCTGGCAACAGGCGGATGTGCGCTTAAGTAACAACAGGAACTCAGATCATTGATAAAACACAAATGTGCATGAATCAACTATTTATTTTTAATAAAAAAATCGACTCCTACTGTAAGTGAAATTAAATCTGATCTGAGCCATCATCTGTGTGTTGGCAGATTGCCCTATTTACAAAGACCTGGGAACTAAATATGCGCTTTGTTCTTTGCAGAATTATTGGTGGCGCCAAGCAATCGAAACCTATTTAAACAAATAACAGACCGAGTCAAATGTCATCCATCACGAAATTATGCTAACCCACTATTACAGCATAATTTAAGGGCTGTATGACTGACAAACTTGGAAGGAGCCTGGGAGTATGTCGGGCGAGGTTTCTGTGGTTTCAGCTCACATTATTCCTCGAAGAAGCTTAGCACACAACGAGAACACGGTCTTTTCACCGAGATGTTCAGTGTGTGTGCGGCCTCTCTCCTACACTTGTATGTATCGGTTACACATGAAAACAAGCTGATCTGCTTAGCAACGCTGAGCTCCAACTCAGGGAGGCTGAGAAGGCTGAAACTCCTAATAAACTGACTCTAAAAACCCCTGTGGCTTATGATCTGGGTTTGGTTCATTAAGGCCAGCTGTTCTTAGAGAGAGAGGAGGGGAGTGGCTGAACTATCTGAGTGGATGTTCACACTGAAATGTTAAGTTTAACATCTGTGTTCAAGACGCATGGTAATTCTTTCTCTGCAATTCTGAACCTCCAGTAGATTTGCTACAGAAGATACTGTAAGCTGAAGAAGAGCGGGTGAAGAAATTACTTCTTTAAAAAGGATTGAACTTGTGAAAAGAAGTGTGCGGCTGCGCTCAACGGTGGGCGTTAGCTTTTAGTTTCGTGTCACAATGGAGAATCAGAGTTGACTGAAAATAATGTTCCATGAAGCTGTTCAGAAACACCTCTGCTGGGTGAGGTGAGAAAACTGAGGTGTGATGAGTGTCAGAAACTGTCATAATTCAGTTGAAATATTATTAGATTTTGCATCTGCAGTAAAATAGTGAGCCAGTGTTGGATAACATACAACTTATACGGCTGGAAAAACCAAAGTAACAAAGCAACCAGAGCACTGTAAACCTACTATAATATGGAAGCAATCCATGGCCTACATCAGAGTTGTTAAGCCTGTGCAGCAGTGCCAGGCCCCTCAGGTCTTGTGAGTAGAGTGTAGTGGCTATTCCTAGGTCTAACCTTAAAAAAACTAGAGGTGATAGTAATTCCAGTAAAGTTTTATTGCTGCTCCAGGACCCTGGTAAAGCCTCTCCACAGATGTTAAGCTGGCAAACTGAAAGCCTCTCGCCTCTACTTGAGAGAAGACAGACTCTTTGAAGTATGCTATCCATTTATCACGTAATTGGTTAACCACTTGATTTATCTTCTGTTAAAAAAAAGGAGTACAAAAATCTGACTGGAGAACCAAAACTATTTTGGGTAATATGATCCTTGGTCACCATTATTCAAAGGATTTTAGCAAACAGAAACAAAACATTTAAGCATATTATTGATAATGTTTACTGCAAACCCTAATATAAAAAAAGGGGTGAGTGCAAATTGACCAATTGAACTTATTATTAATGCATTAGTTTAATGTTGTTGAAAACACTGCGTTACGTATAGTCAATTTGTGTTCTGTTTTTTTGTTTTGATTGTTACTTTATAGTTTACCTGCCTCATTTGTTTTCTTTTTACTTAATAAAAACTGGTACTTTCTAGATGTGTATTATTTGAATACCGTATTAAAAGATGTCTTATCTGTCTCTCTTTTTTTTCTTAAATAGTAGTAATTCACAGTATTTTAATTGATAATGTCTTATGTAATAAATGTAATTGTTACACCTAACAAGCACAGCCCAGAGAGACAGTGGAAAGACAGATACAAACTAAACTAACTTTAGGCAACTCTGTGAGTTCCACTGCTCAGCGGTGCAGAGAAGGCACTGTGGTTTTTCTGTTTCCTCTATTTGCGTCTAATCAGTGCCGGGGCACGCCTGACCGCCTCCACACAGACCGCCGTTGTGCATAACCCCATGAGAAGAATACGCGTTGGTGAAAGTCTTTCCTGGAGGGGACTTCACAATAGTTCCTACACAAAACTCTGATAACCGTGATCATAAGCCTAGTGGGCTGGCAAAAGATGATGAAAAAAAAAAATGCAGAATGATTCTTAGGATATAAAACATTGACACACATAACAGACAAAAGTGACCTCAAGAGAGGGGGATGTTTCAGGGCATGGGACATTCCATTGTGGATTAGAGGGGCAGAACATAAAAGCAGCGGGTGAGGGGAGCGAGGCTGGCCAAAGTGGGGTCGGAGTGTCGACCAACAAGAGAGACACGACCACAATGCAGTTCAATACAGCTATTGTGCAGAATTAGGGTCAAAACCAGTGAGTGAATCCTATCAGTGGTGGCTAGGAAAATCTTTTCAATAGTTGAATTCACAGATTTGGCACATGCCTGCAGGACAGTTCATGTTTGAGGGCATTTCTTTCTGGTATTCATCAAAAAGTAGATCAGTACCTGATTAGTAGGCCAGCTTTCACTCCTCATAAGTGTTCCTAAAAAACATCACTGCTATACATAATATAGTTTTATGACACTGACAGACTTACAATAAGAATGTTAATTTGCAACCTTTAGATATCCAGTCAAAGTGGTTTTCCTGAAAAAGATGTCTCACCAAGAAGAAGTGGTAAAGGCTACGCTTTTAAGGCATGTTTTAAGTTAAATGTGTTTAAAATGAGAGATGCAACACTTTTTTTCAATTAGTCGTCTTAACAAGAAGTCAATAAAAATCAAATCACATACCGTTTGGGAGAATAAATCATCGTTAAATTACATTTTGATGCAAAAATTGCAGGAAATGACATCAAAAACCTCTCAGAAATGTAGTTTTTTGCACAGGATGAAAAGAAGGGAACTAAGGACTGAGCCCTGAGGGACACCAGGAGAGACTAGATCAGTGGAGTATTGGCAGTTTTATAGATAGGCATTATTTAATATTTTATAGACCAAACAAAAAATCTAGAAAATAATCTACGGATTAATTGTTTATGAAAATAATCATTAGTTGCAGCCCCATTATCAATAGACTATATTGTCTTCTTATGATTCTATGTGACAGGATGCTCATATCAAATCCACACACAAAGCAGAATGTGTGTTTGCCCATGGTCACAATCATATCCTGGAATTATTCTGGATAAAATATTTTCATGTTTAGCAGACAAGCGCCAGCTGAACATCCATGCAAATACCTCATGAATACCTTCCTGCTGTGCCTGACAAGTTGCTGGGAAATGTGCAGTGTGGTACACAGTAAAACACAAACAACCAAACTCTGACCATTTAAATATGAAAACCTCCTGTGTATATGCTCACCAGAAAAGAAAATGTAATAAGAAAATCACAACTAAACCAAGCGCGGTTAATCACACAATAAATCCTGCTAAGAAAACTCCCTGTGACATCTTAAGTGCAGCTCTTAACGCCAGTTCCACTTGGCTTACATCCCAATGTCCAATTTAAAACTTTTATCGTTTTTAAGCAAACTTATGGATGTCCTTATAAATTAGAGTGACCTATTGCCCTCTGGTTTTCACAACCATACAGCTAAAATACCTGTTTTACCACCATGATGCAAGAGTATAATTTCACTAATCTGATCCAGGCTTGAAAGTTATTGAAACCACTTTAAATTCCAGATAAAATACAAGGGCATACCAGGGCTTATTCAAATATGAAAAGCATATAAATATTGCAAGCTGATATGAAAAGATTAAACCATTTTCTAGCTCAGCAAAGAAACAAACCGCACTCTTAATTCAGCTGCATGTCGGCCTTGTTAGATCAGACCTGACTTTCCCACTGGTCCTTGAGTTCAGCTAATGAATACCAAATCCACTGAAATGTTACATCCATTATATAACATTCCACACATTCTGAAGATAAGACTGTCTCCTGCATGCCTACTTATTGTAAATGAAAAAGGCAAACACGCCAAAGCCTATGTCTCCGTCTCTGATCACGGAAGGACAGAAATCTGAGAGGAGTTTTTGCAAGGACACAAATTAGCGCTTGCGAACCAGATAGCCGAAACATTTTAAAAAGACGCACAAGTAATCAATCTGTACAATCTGGTTGGCAGTCCAAAGAAAACCTTTTAAGAGACAAAGATCCAAAGGAAACCGATGGAACCTAGATAGTTGGGAGGAGAGACGTGGGAGAACTCCGAAACCAAACACTATGAAATAACAGTAACACAGACCACACCTATGAGAGATGTCATGTAAATGTCTCCTGTTCAACACTGCCTAGCAAAACAGTTGGATTTGATTTACATTAGACTTACAAAAGTTCCACTCTTGTCCCTCAAAACAAGGTCATGGGCAGTTGTACCTAAACCATGGAGTCCCTCTGACTCAGGAAAATACATTTTACTCTTAATCCTTCAAATTGTCTGCATGGGGAGGCACAGATACCTACGGTTAGACACGGGACAGATCAGGGGCAACAGAGGCACTTTGAACTGGGGGAAAAGGGATTAAAAAGCATTAGCGAGCCGGCAATACACTTTGTGTGTGGAGTACCAACTAGTTCCCATCCTAACCCAAAAGCCATGAACAAAGTTCAGCAAAAAGAGGTAAAACTAAGCTGGTTAATATATTCAGAATAAAATATGTTGCCTGAATCAGCTCCATATTTAAAACAAGACAAACAAAACATGTTCAAATGGATCAAAAATGCTATAAGTGACACTATTATTCTTATTGCCTCATGAACAAATAGAAATCAGTTGAACAAATATCTCATACATGCTCATCAGGGCACACTTGATAGTTAAGGTAATTTCCTGCTACCATTTACATCTGCGTTTGCATCCACCCTTTAACTGTTATTTACAAATGGTGTGATCACATGCTGAAGCTCATTGCAGTTCTTGTAAACATCCAGACAGACAAGCACGTCTGACAGGAAAAGAAACTGACGTCATCTTTTTTTACCCCAGAGCATGAGTCTACCATGCTCAAAAGACCAATGTAATACAGTATGGCAATGTTACATACATGATTCACTAAGTACAATTATCAATCTCAATTAATCGTATTTTAATTGCGATTACAGCTTGCAACGATTACGAAAACAACGTAATTCAAATAAAACGATTATTTTTTTATTATTACTTTTTTCTTTCTTTTACTTTTTTTCTTTTTTCAGTTGAATTATACTTAAAGTTCAGGGTAATCAACTGTTAAAAACATACTGTTCAAATAGTTTTTCTCCAATAAATTGATGTTTTCAAAGTCAATGAATAATCGCAATTACAATTAGACCCAAATAATCGAGATTATGATTTTTGCCATAATCGAGCAGCCCTATGTTTAGGAGTTGTTCCTTGTCCCTTCACTTGCAAGTAACAGTGAAACTATTTCACAAAAGCAACACATGGGTGAGGGTGATTGGTGGAGAGAGGCTCATCAGCCATTTCTCTAGAGATTATCCCAAATCCACAGGATATGCAAATGTGGCGATGACGGTTTGTCCTTTGCCATATGGAGAAGTGACGGGCCGGAGAGAATTAATTAAAGTCAATATGCTTGACATACTTATCTGGATGATAACCCAAATCCGGACTCTTGAAAACTGGCCAAACATAGATGACAAACTAATCCAGGCATTGTTTTAATAACATGATGCCGTATTAACCAAATCTATAACACCAAATGATAGGAGCTTCTTTCTTATGTAGGAAGCATGCAAGCACCAAACAGGAGGTTCAAAATCACAGAGTTTTAGAAACATACTAAAATGCCTTTATACAATGTTATATAAAGTTGTACCACCTTCAATCACTTTACTTATTAAAACAAAGAGATTAACATCCTAAAGGACTTGAAACACTCGTAGCAAATTGACTTCGGCCAGACGGATTTCAGCTGATTGAATTAAGCAGGCTTTTTGCAGGAAGCTCTCAGAGGTTAGTAGAAAATCAATTATAAATCATTTACGTATATATGACGCTTTATATGGTTTTGCACAGAACTTCCCTCAGCATGCATTACCCAGTAGTTGCAGGCTGGAGGCAAACAAGTCAACAGAAAAGGAAGGCATCTCACCTGATCGGCCCCATAGGCAGCAGCAAACTCCATAAACTCCTCAATACGAACAAATCCATCGCCATCTTGGTCCAAAGCATCGAACACAGCTTTTAATGGGGAGACCTCTTCCTCCCTCGTACTCTCAGCTGAGACCATTGGCAGTGAGTCACTTCCCACCATCTTAGAGAGCGATAATGTCTCCACAGTTTGCTCACTAGTCCATCCTGCCTCAGGAGAAGAATTGTGTAAGTCCTGAACTGAAAAATCAAAAGAAGCCATGTCGGGACAATCTGATCCTTCAAGCTGGTTATTGTCCGTAAACATCTCCTCTTCCTTCTCTTTAGTTGTTGTATCGGAAATACTTCCAATTTGTACATCCTCCTGAGGTTTCAAGTCCCAAATGTCTTCGCCGTGGACCTCCTCAGCAGCCAGGCACAGATCCAAAGCCATTGCCTCGTTCCCCTGATTTTTGGCTTCAGAACAAATATTCTCATCCATTAAATCCTTTGATTCATTTTCCACATGGCAACTCTCACTGGTGGATTCACCCTGGATGAAGGCATCTTCAGCCGCAGGCACCGTCAGTGATGGTGGTTCAGCCGACAGACCCAGAGCAAATGAGTCATTCTCACCTTGTTTGTGTGAAGTCACATTTCTATTTACGGTAGCTCCTGCATGTTCCACCTCCGACTCCTCTGTTGATAAATCTAATGGCGTACCTGTGCAGATAACAGAGACAGGACTGGCGGGGCACAGGCTGAGACTGCTGTCACAATCTGGAACCTCTGAATCCAACAAAGGCACAGATCCTTCCGAACTCTCCAGTGGTGTGCTGTTGACGTGGTCATGTGGGAGGCAGTTCTCAAGTGAACCTATGCTGCAGGTAACAGGTAGATCAGTCACTTGATCAGGGAATAAACTTTTGTCTCCGGTTTCAGGTGACAAAGTCTCCCTGCTCGGTGAGGGAGGGAGTCCTGCCTGCTCCTCCTGTGACAGGTCCACCAGCTCCTCACCGACACCCTGCGGGTTCAACTCACCCGAGGACTCTGCGGGGGGACAAGAGTTTTCATATGAGAGGAGATCTACCAACAAAAATGGATCTTCTGTGTTGGAAATTCTCAATGGAGAGCCCGGTACGCTGAGAGTTATTAGCCCAGCTTCACTACTAAGGGAATTTGAGCTCTCAAGAGGGGTCTCCTGCGTCAAAGTCAATTCCTCATGGGCTGTGTTTTTTCCAACCACATCAGTGAGTTTAGGAGAAAATAACCATGACAAAGTGTAGTCACTTAGTTCATCAGGTGGCTCAGTTTTTTCTGTGAAGGACAATTCCTCTATACAAGAACCATGGAGAGAAGCTTTGGAAATATTGGACTGATCTCCCTCAAACTGCAAATCTCCACAGGAAAAAGCAGAGATATTTATGAGGTTGTCCAACCCTGCCGGCTTGTCCTGGTAAATGTGTTCTTCTTCACTTTGTTGTGATGTTTGATCGCAGTTTAAGAAATCCAAACCTGTCTGGCCACCCTTGTTTTGACAGAGCACACCTCCATTGTCTGATTCCAGAGAGTGAAACCCGAGAGGAAATGGCAGTTCTGACTCCCACTGTGTGTGCCCCAAAGGGCCAGACAGGACTGTCGCTTCCATGTATAAAGCTGATCCACTTTACAGACGTCACAAAAGCTGGTGTATTATCTCACTGTCCAGATCCAGCTCTTCAACTTTAATGCCATGTTTTTAAATGGCATTACACATCTCAGATATGATATGAAAGTATATAAAGCATTGTCTACCTCATTAAAACAATGCTGGGAGGCTTTGTATTTTTTTTTTTGAATGTAGAGTAGTAGGGGTAATTGCAATAAGAGGTTCAGGAAAGGCAACGGATTAACACAAAGTATATTGTGTTTTAACTTCAGCAATTGCCATCCACATCTTGACAACACTGTTACCCAAATTTATAATAAAGTCATACTAAGTTACTGTCTTACCCTTACTGATTTTAATGAGTTTTGACCTACTATGTGACTCTCTGTCATGGCAGGTCCTCTCCTGGTTGTTTCCAAATGTCTCCGCTTCACACCATCCAACGCCAACATGCTTCACATCGGCCTGAAAGCTGGCATATCACAGCAATGACTCCTCAGAAATTAACTAACAAAAACGACTGACAACATATCCAACCGTGAGCCAATTTGAACAAATACAGATTAACACGTTCAGTCAACAGTTTGTCAACATTAGCTCAAACTAGCCGATTATCCTATCTTGTGCATCGCAAGCTAATTTTAACAGGAGTCGAAAGAGCAGCGATGTGTTTCTGTAAGCTGAACAAACCTCAAGTTAAAACCTCAAATCTCTCATTAGAAAGCGGTAAACTAAATATAACACCGACAGTGAGAACTACCAATGAATTTATGCTAACAACTAACGTTAACTCCTCCTTCGAGCATCCCACTTCTGCCGTGCCATTGGCCAGAGAAGATGCTAACTGACTAGCTAGCGAAATTAGCCTATTAGCTAGCAGACACGAAAAGCAGTCTATCTCCTACCTCTCCGTGTTATATTACACCAAATGGTAGCTAGGATATTCCACTGTTTTAATAGGAAGCTAAAGACACTGTTGCCTTTGTTATAGTCCAATATTATGTCTTCATTTCGATACCGTTTTTCCAGCGGCAAATCCACCTGTGTCAGGCCAGACGAGTGACGAGACGAAACCGATGATTCCACCTCAAATTCTCCTGTGATATCCGTCTCCAAAACACATCAGCCATTGCGTCCCATTTTGAGGTCAACAACGGAACAAAAAGGGGTTGAAATAGGACTAAAAAGCTCCATCATTTGGCAGTCAGTCCTCCGATGTTGATCACAGAAAACGGAAAGCTCTCGCATCAGCATCAGCAGTGTCCCATCCTCCTCCTCCTCCTCCTCCAGCCGCATACACACCACTGACGTTTCACGCAAGCGTACAAAACACCCCGCAGTATCTGGTTTCATACCAGCTATCAAATGGTGCCTTATGATTTGTTTTTGCACAATACCCAAGGTTTTTATTCTAGCCATCTTCCTGCACAAATATGCATACATTGTGGGCAAGCATCCCTGCACCACATAGGTTAAAGTTCAGGGTGAGCAAGAGGAGCTTTCAGGGACTTCAGGATGGTAGAAGTTTCAGTCTGTGAAATATAATCAACACTTAAATAAGACTTTCGTCACACCTGGAGTAAAATTCAAAGGCTACCCTGCAGCATACACATTTATTAAAACTACCTGCACCTTTACCAGCTTGATAAACAATTCAATAATTGTTGTCAAAACATATAACATTATTCTGAAACGGGCTAATTTGCATAATGACTACTTCTATTTTTGGTACTTTAAGTACATGTGGATGCTAATACTTTTGTATTTTTACTTGAGTAACATTATGAATGCAGGACTTTTACTTATGACAGAGGAATCCCACACTCTGGTGTTTCTACTTTCAGTTAAGTACAAGATCTGAGAACTTATCCCACCTCTGCTTGTAAGCATGAACTATTCAGTAAAATAATATAAATGTACATTTAAAACAATATGTAATAGTTGGCAGACCTCAAGTGGAGAGAGATGTGTTTTGGTCATGTTAAGTGGTTGCAAATGTAATGTTTTGGCGCCCCCATCTGACTTTCAGAAGTATTTGTTGTCTTCAGGTGTGCAATTGCTGTATCCTATTTTAGTCATCAAATCAAATGTTTCATTCTGAGGAACACCAGAACAAACTATATTAAATTATAATTCAAATATTAATGTTATAACATCCACATTTTCACAAGAGAAAAGTCAGAACAATACAATAAGAGAACAGTACCACCAATGTCATATTTTCCTTAATCAACTTGTGGCACCTTAGATTTGGTAGGTAGGGAACCACTTATATAATTTATATTCGCCCTATTAATATAAATAAACAAGGGAAAAAATGTTGAAGTGTCAGTCAATAACGAGATATAAAGTAAAAAAACAAGTACAAATTCATAGCATCAATAAAATAGGTATGATTAAGTAAAGCATGTCCTTATGCCAGTCAAACAGAAAAGAAGGCAAGATGGAGACAGTAGTTGGACATTACTAAAAACAAACAAAATTATTTGCCATAGTAAACTGTAATTATTAATGTTTTATTTATAAATGAGATGTATTAGAAAAATCACATTAAACGGCATTTGATAAACATGACTATACATGAAATGCATGATGACGCTACACAGCATTGTAATGGGTAAAAAACCCAGAATTGTTATATAATTGAACTATTAAGATTATAAAATATAGCATTTCTTATATGTTTGTGCTAAACTCTACCAGCAATACATACTTAAAGTAAATACTGTACATGGCCAACAGATGGCCCCTAAATTAGTATTTTTTCAGCATTCAATTGTCTCTTTTCTTTTCAGATGACCAATAACCTGAAAAAAAGAAAGAAAATAAAAACAAGTGGATTAATAGAGGTTACACTGCTGTATTCCTGTCATCAGAACTTATATCAGAGATGTGATACAATGCACAGAACATTCACATTTTCAGTCACACAGTCTCTCCACATGGAGAGCTGCACCTCCTCCTACACACCTGGGTCAGGAGGAGGACAGAGTATCCCCTGTTCAGAGTTTAGCAGATTTAGAGGCTATACCCATCAGCAGGGAGACGTCGTTAGCGGAAGTCAGCCACGCTCCGCCGTCAGCCACCATGATGGCCCCCGTCACGTAGGAGGAGGCCCGGCTGGCCAGGAAGAGAGCGCAGTGGGCCATCTCTGTCTTGTTGCCCGCTCGCTGCAGAGGAATGGACTGAAACGCACCAGCAGCCTCGCCTCTGGGGCCACCTGGGGCATTAAGAGAAAAGAAATACAAGCTCAGTTACATTGAAATACTGCTTCCGTTTATTGTTATTTTATAAAAGACTGCTAATTAATCCTCCAAGTTAAACGCACCATAAAATGTTATAAATACCTATTCCACAAGTTTAATCATTTAACAAACATATGTGCTGATCCTAGCTACCAAATGATCATTTATTTTATGAATAATATCTATTTAAATGCCACTTATTGAACAAAATACCAGTGTTGTTAGGGTCAGGGTTACAAAAGATAACTAGTAGTATTATTACTACTATATTCTAGTGTGATTCTTTTCAGAATTGAAATGATAAGCATAAACTTTGAATTGTATGCATTGTTTGTGTCTAGGAATATAGCATGTAGTTGGCCAATAAACAAAAAAACACGATATAATGGATCAATCTTGTAAGAAATAGTAGAAAAAAAGCAAGGTTTTTAAGCCAATGCCATTCATTTAAAAGTGTGATGTAACACAATTGATGTTTTTATGCTGTAATGGCCATGGGATCAAATCAAAGTGTGGTTTACATGGGTTTTTATGGGGACCATTTTTCCTTAAGCGTGAGACATAAGTGTTAATGGATTACCCATAAATCAGCTGTTTTTTGTCGATATAGTGTTAAATCTTTACCCAGTCTGCGGAAGCCCTCTGTGCCAGAGACAGGACCGGGAGCCACAGTGTTGACTCTCACCCCACTGGGGCCCCACTCCACCGCCAGGTGCTTGGTCATGGCATCTGGGGGACAAGAGCGGCATAATTCAGTCATTAGAATCACATTTTAATATTATTTTATAACATTTAAAAAAGTTCTTACCATTTGCAGCCTTAGCAGAGCCAGCATGCACCTGAAGGGCCTGCCCCCTGTATCCAAGTGTTGCAGAGATGTTCACGATGCAACCACCATGATCCTTCACACAAAAATGATGGGAGTGTCAAAAACAATGGCATGGGTAAATGAGCTTCAGACAGCAGAAGCAGCACTTTAAATCCCATTTAGACACAAGGTAATCAATAATCTCTGATCTATACTGTCCTCTATTGGTGACCAAATTGAATTGCAATGAGCGAATCTTATTGACATGATCAATAACACTTAACTAAGACTAGTGTGTCCTTAACTGAGACATATTGTGTCCCATAGATAGAAAGAATACTGTACCTGCAGCCACTTCTCATACACCACCTTGCTGGTGTTGAATGTGCCCATAGTGTCTATCTCCAACACTGTCTTGAAGGCATTGAAGGAGAGTGACGAAGCCGGGCAGAGGAAGTTTCCAGCAGCATCTGTCAACAATAGTAACCATGACTTTAACCAAAGCCATTAAAGCTAGTGACGTAATAGTTTGTTAAGGAGATTAGGGTGCAAAGATAAAGATACACAGAATCAGAAAAGTTGATGATTAAACCAAAAACGTTCATAGTTGTTTAAAGGTCATTTGCACATATTCACCATTCAGACACCTTTAAATGTATTGGCAAAACAAACTAGGTGATCATTTCTAGACATGTTTTAAAGCGTTACATACTGTTAACGAGGATGTCAATGCGGCCCAACTCTTTCAGGGTCTCCTCCACAGCAGCTGCGATGCTCTCAGGCTGCCTCACATCGATACATAGAGGGAGGCAGCGGCGTCCAGATGCTGCAGACAGCTTCGTAGCTGCCTAGAGTGACACAAGATCAGATTGTATAAGGCCAATACATTTAGTTATAATTTGAGATACAGAATTTATGGAGAATAAGTTAGAGGAATCACCTCTTTAAGCTTGTCCAAGTTCCTACTCGCAATCACTGTGTCACAGCCATGTCTGAAAGAAAAGAAAGAGTTCAAATAACAACACCAGAGTGAATTCTCAATTTTTGAATAGATTCAACTGAAGGGAAGACATTTCATTTAGGATGAAATAGTTAACAAGAGTGAGGGACAGAAGTAAGTGAATGCAAGGTAAAACAAAAAAAAGGATAAAAGGCCAAAAGCACACAAAAAATAACAATAATTAATAAATGTTAGTGTCAAGAGCAGAAGTTCCATTTGATGTTAATCTGGCTGCTTGTAAAAGGTTACAAAGTATTCCACTAATTTAGCAAGAGAGACTTTTACCACATGAGTATTGTCAACTTTGTCACACAAGCATAATTATGAATGTCAGGCTGTGAGATAACACAACCAGAAGGTTTAAAGTACATATAGTCTATCTCAGTCACACATTTTGCTGTTGATAAATAGTGACAACATATTGCTGAGAGAGCATTTATTCCTTAACATGGATTTATTCTAATATAACACATGCGCTCATAAGCACCTGTATCATAATATGTTTGATGTTCTTGCACTGGGCATGTTATGGCAAAACAATACGTGTTCTCACCTCATGAAGATTTCAGCTATCCTCAGTCCAATTCCAGATCCACCACCTGTGATAAAAGCCACCTGATCTCTGGAAAATAAGGGGGAAACCATCATAGATAATGTAATTAGAACAGCAACAAACATGTCAACAACTAGCTCACTTTGGCCAGTCCATGGAAAATTATTTTCATACGTACTTTAACAAATCTGGACTGTAGATGTGTGTGTATGAAGTCAGGCAGTCATCCGATCCAACATCTTCAGGGAGCATTTCTCCTTTTTTCTGTGGCTCTGCCATGCTGATAGATAATGCATATAAATGTTTAGCAATTACATTGACTTTAATCACAGAGCAGTATAAGACTGGGCTGTAAATGCATAACTTCCTCTTAAACTTCTGATTCGAAGCACTTGTGTTCACATTCTGTCATTTACCTACTAAATAAAAAAACTAAACTAAAAGTGAGTCAAGGCAGTTACATAAAAAAGGTTATGGTGGCAGTTATCACAACGATGCACTTCAAGGCTTTAGCAACTGACTGAATCATAATGTAATGGTTGTATCTTATTTTGTCTATCCTTGTAAACATATCAAGTTATTGTAATGCTTTCTACATCTGCAGAGTGCAAACAGTTTTAAAATGTAAGGACTGCGCAGTGAAGTTTAGTTGAAGCTAGCTGCTGCTGTAGTTTTACCTTTTGGAAAAAGCCAAGCTAGTTTGTTAGCGCTGAGACCGTCCAACTCCTTTCAAAGATACACGACCTCCACACGAAGCAAGACGTTTCTCTGACGAGCCACCTTCACATGTATTACTCACTCATTAGGTGTTTCTTTGCAGGGACATTGTTTGTACCTTGGACGCTAACTTTCGCCTCTTTAGCCAGGCATTCTGGGAAATGAAGTCCGGTAGGGGTATGTTCAAGAGCATTGATACCTCACTGTCCAACTGTTGATTCAGACAAAGTTAATATAGGAAGAATGTCAGTGTTGGATAGTAACTAAACATATTTTCATAAATACTGTACTTAAGTACAATTTGAGACAGTTGTTTTTTAATGCAGTATTTCCATTTCCTGCTACTAAATACTAGGTATTCCACAGAAAATCTGAGGCAAATAATATCCTTTTGACTTTCTTTGGACAATCTAATCATAACAGATCATGTATTATTATAGGTTGAAATATCAACTCGATAAAAATTACAAGCTACCCAGCAGTATGTATGAATATTGTAAAAAAAAAAAAAAAAAGTAGTGAGTATTCAGATATACATTTTTTTTCAAATGGGCTGTGGTGCAGAATGAGTTATTTTTTTAGTTGCTAATTCTTACCGTATTTGAAATAACATTTGAATACAGAACTTTTAATAGTAAAACAGTATTTTTTCACTGTGGTATAACTAATTGCACTTAAAAGTAAACAATTTGAGTTCTTCGTCCACTTTGTGAAGGATACAAACATAAAACAGGGTTAGAAAATAGTATAAGTATGTATGTATGAATATTGTAAAAAAAAAAAAGTAGTGAGTATTCATAGATATAATTTTTTTTTCAAATGGGCTGTTGTGCAGAATTAGTTCTTTTTTTAGTTGCTAATTCTTTCATACCGTATTTGAAATAACATTTGAATACAGGACTTTTAATTGTAAAACAGTATTTCTTCACTGTGGTATAACTAATTGTACTTAAAAGTAAACAATTTGAGTTCTTTGTCCACTTTGTGAAGGATACACACATAAAACAGGGTTAGAAAATAGTATAAGTAGACTTTAGAGGTCAGAGTTGATTTATCTAATTCTAGAAAGTATATCTGACAGCACCATGCTCCAGGGAGTGTACAATCTCTAACAATATGGACAGCTTAGAAGAGCCCAGTGATTGTGTTGCTCGTCTACAATAACCATCATCCTCTGGGAAGGCACCAGCGCGAGCCTCCACTGGTAAACCAACACTGAAATAAACGATCAAGGGTTTACAGTTTCAGGGAAAATGATGATCGTGTGCATTAGAGCAGAGAGTGTCCCGTATTGATCTGTACTTTGGGATTCACTGTTGGAAAAAGCCCTATGCAATGGATCTCTCAAATACTTTTGAGATGGGTATTCTTCTGTGCACTGAGAGGTCTGAGATGATTAGAAAATTAGATGAGTGCTTTTGTAACTTGATTTGTTTTTTAAGAGGCAAGAGTAAACAAGAGCAAAAGCAAAACAAAAAAGTTAACTTAATTAGTTTAGTGCTAATTCATTTTATGCCAGAGAAAGGTTAAACAGTGTGGCTTTACCTCAAATGAACTTATAGTGTTCTTACCTTACTTATATGTTTGAATGTGTTAGCTTTTTCTACAATATCAATATTTGTAGTCAAGTATAATACATTACACAAACAATTCCAGAAAATTAGAAAAAGTATTTAGCATTTTCAGATTTTCTTGTGAATATTATAATACAATTGTACTGTATGGGAAGTGATTTGCAGTCCAATGCAATCTGCAACGAATAACCATGCAACATTTACACATCTGATTTTCGTTTGAAGCAGATCATATTTCTATTATGGATTACAAAAAGTAATCTACAAACTGGCTTCCTTATCAGGTTTACATACATTCAATCAAACGCTTTCAATATAAAGAAAACATTTACACACTTGAACAAATCTGCACACCTAGATACATGATGAGCAGTGTTGTTTGGATGATCTGTAAGACAAATGACAAAAATATCGAACTACCGTCTGTATTTGGACTCTAGCAGCCAGATGGCGCTATTTGTCATTATTTTCTGCTTCAATCCACAATAATAAACATTTGCAACTCTCTCAATGTGAACCTGCAGTAAATATGTATAATAATGCCTTCTGCTGTAAATACATGTGGTTCAAATTACTGACTGAGACTTGACTCACTCATTGTCCTTATGTCTGTGTGAGATACTGTCTGTGCTTATGTATAATGTGATTTCAGGGATGAATTCCCCAGGAGGCATAACACTAAAGTATTGTGTAAAAGTAGCCCTTAAATAAGTAGAAAAGTCAAAGAAACAAAGTGACTCACTAATGTTCATTACATGGCAATATCTGTTTGAAAGATTGCCAACATTAGCCTCTATAGGCTACGGGTCATATCAGACCAAATGAGGCGGAAGAAGCAAACCCCTGAGTATATTAAAGAGTGTGTTTATTTCTGACATTTTCATTTGCAGGGTAATGAAAGTGCTAATATATTACATAGTGTCACTTTATTGGAGTACACTGTGCACATTTTTACATAAACTTCTTATGTTCATATCAATGTGCTGACTTTATTTGATCTTGTTTTGGACCTTTTTACTTTAACTTTATTTATTTTATTTAAAAAATAAATCAACTGTCACAAAACCCAATGTCCCCCAGGATAAATAAAGTATTTTGATTCTGATTGATTGATTTAAAAAGAAAGAAAAGAAGTCAGAGTCCACTTTTAAAGGCTGCCATGTGTTAAAGAAAATATCCTGATGCAGGAACATGAAGGCTTGTACAAAACAATACATTTACAGAGACAAGCAGACACTCAGACTCAGACAGAGAGTTGTTTCAGCTCAAGCCATAAAAGGTCCATTATCCCCTGCAGGTCCAGAGGCCAGCTACAGCCCCTCAGCTCCCACATCTGCGCTCTGTCCGCTCGGCTGTGTGAGGGCCGGCTGGGCAGCTCTGCTCTGGACCTCTGTCGGGGGCTTCAGTTGTCCTTCCTCCTCCAGACCCACCAGCCTGCTGCTGACCTCCCACAGCCTGAGAGCCACGTCCTCGTCCAGAGCCTGAGGCCACGGCTCCTTTTCTGTCATCACATCGTAGTACGCCCCCGTCACCCCCTCCACCTCCTCGGACACGGACAGGTAGATGCTGGGCTGGGCCCCGAGCTCTGGGCTCTTCACTAACAGCGTGAAAAAAGGACCTGTAGGGGGGTTCAAAATGTAAATGCTTTATTTATATTCATACATACAGTTAGAGCATAGTTGTTGACGTAACAATATTAAATCGAAAGCTCATCCAACAATGCAACATAGAGAATACCTAATTAGTTAGTGCAATAATAAAATGCAGGAATGAGTAAAGTATGAAAATATAGGATGGAACAAGTACTGGAATACTGTACTGTAAAACAAAACACTGTAGACTAATGATGTGCATATGTATAAATATGTAATACATGAACAGATATCTTTGTTACTGAAGATATCTCAAGGTGGTTAATGGAGTTTTTTAAGTTGTATTGCTACCTTTACTTCAGCAAAGAATCTAAATACTTAATCCAACACTGACTTTAAACCATGGAAATCATTTTAAATCAAATAGCATCTACACTTGGTTGTCAGTAGGAAACTTTTTATGGCAGCAGTGCAGTCTGTTAAAGTGTATTATTCATACATACAGAGTAGATGAGAATAGACTAATGCCATGTAACAGAGTTCATACAGTCCAAGGTAATTTGTGCATTTGCATTAGATCAACATTTATTTATTTCTCTAAACTCAGACTCCAAGAAGGAAGCAGGATACTCACTGAGCACAGTGGTGGAGAACTGTGATTGGTGCAGATTGGTGTGCCTCCCGAGCTCCGTGGCAACAACGCCCGGGTGCACAGCATTCACCGTGACTCCTGTGCCTGTTACACACACACACACACACACACACACACACACACACACACACACACACACACACACACACACACACCATTGTTTTAAAAATACACACATCCAATGGCCAATTACAAACAAGAGCACAGTCCCTACTCCCTCCCACACATGCCCACATAGGCAGCAGCCAGTGGACTCGCCTTGTAATCGCTTGGCGAGCTCTCTGGTGAACAGAACATTGGCAAGCTTGCTCTGACAGTACGCCTGCTTGGTATCAAACTTCTTTCTCTCCCAGTGCAAGTCCTCGAAGTCCATCTTTCCAACGATGTGGGCGAGGGAGGCCAGGTTGATCACTCTGCTGGGGGCGGATTCTTTCAACTTATCCAGCAGAAGATTTGTCAACAAGAAGTGGCCTGGAGGAAGACAGAAGCTATCGGAATCAGGTGGTGATCGAGTTCAGATATTTACATTCAAAAAAGCTTACATTCGGAGAGTTTAGAAAAACTCACTCAGACTTAAATTAGGTACCTAGGTGGTTAACTCCAAACTGCATGTCGAATCCATCTTCTGTCTTCCCTTCTGGACATCTCATGACCCCTGCATTGTTTATCAGAACGTCCACACGCTGCTCCTCTGCAAGACAATAACATCGATTTTAGGATGTTACGATGTTATTAGGATCCCCACACTCTTCCTGGTTTCCACACAAAACTTGACAACAGACATAAATCACTTACTGATAAAAACAGCCATATGATTTTAAAATGGTATAACTATAACTTACAATCATATTAAATAAGCTTTTACGGTGTGCTTCATCTCTATAACTGAAAACATAACTGTACTGACGGTGACTTGTTTTGTTTCCTCACTTTGTTTGATTTTCTCAGCAAACTCTCTTATGGATTTCATTGAGGCCAGGTCGAGTTGGCAAGCATAAACGTGAGGATTCAGGGTATTCCCTCGTATTTCCTTGGCAGCTGTCTCGCACTTTTCCATGTCTCGACATCCCATAATGATCCGACCCCCTGATGATACCAGAATGGAGAAAGAAGCATGTCATTGTGAGCAAAATAACAACTGAAGATTGTATGACCAAATGCTCCACACCTCTCTTTGCCAGGTCCCGGGCGGTTTCTTTCCCGATGCCGGTGTTGGCTCCCGTTATCACCACAGTCTTCCCAGTTAAGGTAGCTTTACTAGTACACCGGCCTCCAGTCATATGTTCCCTATAAGAATAATTACTTTAGTGCCATTGCGTTTGAACAAGCCTCCTATTTCAGCATGGAAACCAGGAAATCTCAGTTATGTCTCTCTTGCTTCCTAATGAGCCTGGACTCAACTGTTTCTATCTTGTCTACCTTACCTGTCTGTTTACATACTATAACAGCTGCCAATTGATCAGCCCAATACTTTTACTCAGGAAAATCTTTATACAGCAGGATAGAGAGCTCCTTTTACAAGCTGTGTCAGATGGGAAATGATGAAATATTGTACCGGAGGCTGGAATTAACATATATTGAGGAAAGTCATACTCAAGTTATATCCAGTCCAGTCACCTCAAGGTAGACTTAGCAAATGGGCAAAGCAACTGCAGAGGCCCAGTACAGCTCAGGGTTTACTGTGAAAATTATCTGTGCTATTTAATTGGTTTGGGAATATGCAGCACTTAATCACAATATTAACTGATCCAATAAGGGCCGTAGCTAAGTGTAAAATGAATGCATGACTCCTAATCATAAACATAAGGGAAACAACCCAGCGGATTGACTATGTTTGTGTAGTGTTTTTAAAGTGGGCCAAAATCTAAGTTAAGGTCCTTTTTTCAGTGTTGTGGTTCATATTGGATATGTTCAATTGGTTGCACAACAAACTTGGGGACAACCAGCCTATTAATACTGTTCAAATTGCATAAAGATGGGGAGGAATTGGGGCCAACCAGCTGAACTATATCCAAGAAATCCCCTCATAGGTTTATTCTACCATGAATCCAGTTTTGTGACTGAAACACACAATGTTTTTGTTTTCATCACAGTCTTGAACTTTTGACCTCACCTTCAAAGAAAGGTGTTTGTTCCTTGACTTGAACTGAATGAACTATTGAGGCTCATAACTGTAAGTGAGATAACACAAAGAAAAACAAAGAATTCCCCAGCGTTCACACAATCCTTATTAACTGTGAATGAGTGAGCAGAATGTCATTAACACCTTTACATCTACTCAATCCAATACATCCACCCTGTTATAAAAGCTGCCTTTATGAAGAAGATATATTTATATAACTGGGCTGTTCTTTGTGAAGATGTTGTGTACTGTTTTGTATATAACAGCTTAAGAGTTAATCACTCATAATGGGAGGAAATAACATAATACTTAAGCACACTTAAAACCTAAACCAATTAAGCTACCTTCAAACCAGTACAACAAAAAGTAAGTTTTGAACCAACTAGACATAATATTAAGTAAATATATTGTTAACTAAGTCTGAATGTAAAGCTAACACTGTATTCAGCAGCAAATGTGACACATGCAGTGTGAAATGTACAGTTACATCATGATACAGAGACAGTCATTTGTACTCACTTGAGTAAAACAGCAACTCCAAACACTGTCCCAAAGACAGAAACTGGTAAAATATATTTGTTCATGACTAACGAATATCTATGAATGCTAAATATAACATTCAAATGTGTTTTAACGCCGTTTCAATAGCTGGTTTTACAACAAAACTACACACTAGCACAAGGTTACATGCGCATGTTTTTAGCGTCATCAACTGGGGCCAACCAACAGCGAGGAGCAAATACCAAGTGGAATTGTGGGAAATGTAGTCCCAATTGTATTAAGCACATAAAACAAGCAATAAAATAAATGTTAGAGTGTTTTTTACTAAATTGTTCCGTGAAAAATGTATTCAGGATGAAACTTATAAGGGATACTGTTAAAATTAAGGTGTTTTTAATCGATATAACTGATGTACGTATTGATCTCTGTTAATTTCAAAACAAATCTGTACAATTACTTTTAGTGGTTGCTTTAACATATTATATTTATGAGAGCTCTGGGAATATAAACTCTCTATTGCGCATATACTATTATTTGTTTATCATTAAAAACGTATATTTGTATCACTCAATTGCATTTATATGTGTTACATTTGGCTCTATGATAATTCCACTGTGACTGTCGCAATTGGGATAATGAAATTCAAAATGAAATGGAGGGTTATTGAAGGATTTAGACAGATAAGAGGGGGACCATATGACTCAGTGAGTGGTGTGACTGTAAATAGCTGTTTTTTCTGTTATTGAATAGTGAAAACAGATGTACAATCAATGTGACTACAGTCGGAAAGTTATTTCTGCCTTTGAGGAAACAAGGGAGACTGAAAGAGTGAAAAAGCTAAATCTCGAGCTAAAGTAGGAGACGGAGAGGGGCAGCTGAGGAGGGTCAAACACCAATGTGTGAGGTGTTGGAGCAGGAGCTCTAGTGTACGCCAGCAGCAATAATATTTACAATTTTTAAATTTTCCTGGTACACCATATGTTCGCTAAAGTGAAATAAATCTCTCTTTTGTTCAAAGTTTAGGTACCTGCTGTTGGGAGAAAATGTTGCTAAATTCTCCAGAGATTTAGTTGAATTCAGTTTTTCTTTGCACAAAGTGTTGTTTTTGGAAAATTTCACAAATAAGATAGGGAAAGTGTTTTAAGTAAATACTGCTTGTTAACTTTTAGACAACTCCCTTCAAACTTTTCCGTATGCTTAAATAAGACAAATAAGACTTTAATACTTTCAGACACTTTACTTTGGGTTTGTGGCATGTCCTGGCAGTTTTGGCCACATTCTTTGCAGTAAAATTAAGTTCATTGGATTTTCTTGTCAAGTATAGAACCTTGAATTTCTTTTTGACAAGATATATTCTTTACTTTTGTTATAGATAGCCCTAACCCAAAAAACAGAGCACTGTCCCCAACCCCTCTGTTTATAGGGCAGCTAGAACACAAAGTTTCCTCTGCATGAAGATGAATTTGAGAGCAGTGAAATAACAAGGCCACCCCCTTACAACAAGAAACTTGAGGTGACACAAAAAAAGTAAAAACTAGGACATGAGCGTGGTGTCTGAAGTGCAGAGACTAGGAGCAGCTCTGCTCTATTTGTTCCCAGCTCAGAGGTGTGTGTCCCCCAAGTGTGTTTGACCCCCGATGCTCTCTGCTGTCAGCCCACGGGGCTCGACCTTCTCTGTGATTTATGAGATGACCCCCGAGGAAACTCTCAGCCCGTTAGCCCGTTCTGCAGTGTGTGAGACACCTGAATGTTTCAAAGAGGAGCTGAAAACTAAGCTATTCAATATCCAGCCATTTCCATTTCATTATCTTTTTTTTCAGAGGCTTCATTCTCCCTATCTTCCTGATACTAGACTTATTAACAGTTCACTCTTTTTTACAGCCTCAGCCAGGGGCAAATTGTGAGACGATAGGCCCCCGGGCACAGGCATGTTGAATGCCCACCCACATAGAAGCAGTAGTCACTTGGTGTATCTTTTTGGTCATTTTGTGTCCTTTTGTAGTCACTTTGTATATATTTGAGGTCATTTTGTGTTCATTTACTTTGTGTCTCCGTTTGGTCATTTTGTAAATGTTTGTTGTCTCTTTTTTTTTTTACTATTTGTGGTCACGTTGTGATCACTTTACAGTAAAGCTGTGTCCCACTCCCTTGTGACACATTTTTGGTAATTTTAAAATAATTTTAAAAGAATTGTTCATGTGTTTTTTGGATCATTTTGTATTTGAATGTATTTATTTAAGAAGAGACATTACATTACATTACATTACATTGCATTTAGCTGACGCTTTTATCCAAAGCGACTTACAATAAGTGCATTCGACCAGGAAGATACAACCTTGAAGAAAACAGAATCATATAAGTACATCAGGTTTCATAGAGCCAAACATTTCAAGTGCTACTCAACTGGCTTTAGAAAGCCAGCCCTTTATTAGTATATAAGTGCTTTGTTAGTAATTCAATCGCTCGAAGTGGAGTCTAAAGAGTTGAGTTTTCAGTTTGCGCCGGAAGATGTGTAAGCTTTCTGCTGTCCTGATTTCAATGGGGAGCTCATTCCACCATTTTGGAGCCAGGATAGCAAACCCACGTGTTTTTGCTGACGGGAACTTGGGTCCCCCTCGCAGTGCGGGTGCAGCGAGCTGTTTGGCTGATGCA
>NW_011343669.1:474822-480597 GCF_000735185.1 Notothenia coriiceps | reverse complement strand
CTCCCAACACCACCCCACCCCGCCCTCTCATACTCGACCTCAGAGTCCCGCTGGACTGACGGACACAGCAGGCTGACCCGCAGACAGTGAGACACAGTTTTTGGAGAGAGTGGGAACATTGGTCCATGCATGCTGATGCTGCAGAGCGCAGAGGTGTTGCATGCGTGGATGTGCGTGAATGGGTTTGCCTCCGCGTGTGTGGTGCTGCTGAACTGGGTCATGCGGACCACTGGAGGAGCAAGAGATAAACACTCCTCCTCCTCCCGCTGCTTGGCAGGTTGAGATGGTGGGCGCTCAGAGGAGGGATCCCAGCCTGTCTCCTCATCTCTGCCTCCAGCGTCAGATGAGTTAATCCGCCTCCGATAGAAAAAGTAAAAAAAAGAGCATCTCCAGAAGCATCTTCTTTCTTCTTCTTGGGCGGGCAGCAGAAGGCACTGAAGAAATATGAGTCAAGCTGTTTTTTTCAATGGACCTGCGTGTTTTTAAGCACCTTTAGTCTGATCCATAAAAGAGGAGCTTCGTCCGTCAGTTTCCTGCAGAGCCCGGTGGAGCAGAGCAGCTCTGATGCAGGACCATGGAGGAGAGAGACAGGTCGCCAGCAGGTGAGTGTGTAACACCTAGATGCACACTGAGGTGTCTGCAAGTCTGAAAGAAACTGATATATGTTTTAAAAAAAAAAAACTTGAGTCAAAACAGGGGTGAAAATCTGTGTTTTTTCCCATCTTTAATGCATACTTTTTTTGCATTTTATGTAGTTTTTATTTAAATAGCTTCAATTTAACACGTCATTCTGATTATTGTGTTCTGAACCCACTCTCATGGACAATATTTATACTTTATTCATTCACCTTTATACAGTGTATAGCCCATAAAGCATAAATGCCAGCAGTTTTATTTACAACTATCATTAACTCTTTTAATGGTTGAGCTTATTAAGCGATTTAATGAACATGTACTCATAAAACAAGCACCTTTTTGCTTTCCCCATGCTTTTCTGATACGGTCATGTGCTAGATGGATGCGAGGACATCAGTGGGAATCCACTTAATGGCCCTTTATACTTTGCCTGGGGCCGACAGGTGATATCTCTCATCGTTAATGCTGTCTAATGCATTTAAATGAGCAGATGACTTGATAGAGCAGACCTCGTAAAAGCAAAGTCTGGAGGATGGTAATGGACTCTAAATGAAGGGGAAGGTAGCCTATAAACAGGGCTTTTTCAGAAACATTGTTTTGATGGAGAGACGCAGCAGTGATGGCTGAGAGCTTTAAAGGAGGAGTTTATCCCAAAATCACATCCAATTCAGAGTCAAAGTTGCTTTTTTTATAAAAGGTATGTCTAGCTTATAATGGCTCCAAACAATGTACAAACTGTACGGAATGCTTTCATTTTTTAAATACTGTTCCAACATCGGCAATCAGACGAAGCTTTCATTTCCTCCTGAATGGACATGAAAATGGTAGAAAATGCTGCATTGATAACACAGCAGCAGTATTCTGAAAACAAATATGCCTCAGGATCTGACTTCAACTTCATCTTCACCAAATCTTCCTTGTGAAATCCTCCATCTTGAAATAAACAAAGACATTCTGGCAGTCAAAACAAATGTCCCAAACATGGTCTGCACTAATAGGAGGGCATCTGCCACCACAGCTAACACATGAAAGGACTACGATCTTATGGATTTATATGGAAACAGGAGATCCCAGACAATGTACCAATCCAACAGCTGGCACACACACACACACACACACACACACACACACACACACACACACACACACACACACACACACACACACACACACACACACACACACACACACACACACACCGATTAACCCATTGGTGCATCTCACACAGACTCTAGCCTCTAAATAATGCACGGTTTCACAAAAAAGATGGGGAAATGGGGTCCAAACACAATGAGTCTGATAAAGGGAAATCAGACTAAATCACAGTCTGGCAATAGCTGAGCTGCTATAGGAAAACATGGCTGCTCAGAGAACAGAAAGGAGGCAAACACATGTAGAGGACTTGTTTTTCATTCTCATCCATAAAAGTCTGCGCCCTGCTGGGTGGAAATAAAGAACCACATAATATCTGCTTCCTAACCTGCCATTATGTTAGTGAGAAAGCAGTTGCGTAATGACACCCCTGCCAATCACAATGTACATAATGTGCACATGCATTTGTGAGTGGGTGTGTGTGAGCATTAATGTGTGTTATGCATAATTTGCAGCCATGCTTGTATATATTTTACATTTTATATTTTCCCTAAGATGGTTATTTACCACTGTTTTATTGTTTGGATAGTCCACGTTTTGCAGCAATTTGCAAACAAAGCATAGCTGGATTTGAAAGAGGGAGAGGTTAATTGCAGCCTCAGCAATCACCATTAGTGCATTGATTGTGGTTAGAGGCTATGGTATATGAGCCGGATGCAAATCACCAGAAAGGGTTAGTGTGCCTTGAAGTGGAGGGCGAAATAGTCTGAAAAAAACAAAACAGAAACAGTGTCCTCCTTAGCGAGGCTCTTACATCATTTCACCACGCCCCCTTTTATACCCAATTTTTTTTTCCGGAGCTCAGAGTCACATTTCCCCATGTATTTGACATCAAAGGGACATGGTCTTCAGCATGTGCTACAAAGGGAGGGATGCTCCAATTTAGTCTCACTGGATTTCCCCAATCCTGCTCTTTCACTCTCCCTTTTTCTCTCACTTTCTTGTCACACGAAGCCTCCCTTTTAAACTTGAGGCTACTGGATTGTGAGGGTGGGGGTTAGGTACAGTACAACATGTTCCCTTAGTCTTTATTGCAGTGATGCTTCACTGTGGAATGATTCCTATTCAGGACATGACTACAGTGATGGTAATGTTGACTATGTTTATGATGACATTTGAAATCTAATGCTCTAGTTTGTAATCCTGAAGCCTTAATCCCATATTACATTTAGATTTATTGAGAATCAGAATTTATTTATTCATCCCACAAAAAGGACATTTAAAGATAGAGAATAGACAGAGACGAAAACATTATTATAAAAAAGGCATGCACTAGTATTTAAAATACAAATTATTACAATTTAAATAAAGACACATTCAGGTAGATAAGTAGCAGCAGTGTTAATACTATACTTAAATAAATGTAGCATTGTATAATGAGGTGCAGTGTATATAGTACAATTATTATTCTGTGGTGAGATGTCTCTTTTTTATCAGTGTGCCCATTTTCTTCTTTGTGAGGCTTTTGTGGACACTGCACTGTACTAGAACTGAGTGTCCTTCACTTCCTGTAGCACATTTCCACTCTCATTGTTTGGATCCCTTTAACCTTGGGGTATCCCTTCCTGAAGTGGAGGTCATCCCAGCAGGAGGCGGGTAGCAGCCAGTGCTCCTGCCAGCGGGCTGCAGATCCATTGGATGTGTGACATACAGTAGCCAGAGAGAGTGAGGCATGATGGGAAAAGCAGCGAAGGGCAGAGAAGGGGTTACACAGCACTCGAGCCCCAGCGGGGGTCCTCCATATGGGCAGCCGGGCAAAGCTGAGTGCATGTGATTTGTTAAAGTGAGTGTCCGTGGCCCGGGCTCCTGGTTCAACTATCACAGCGCAGCAGGGGGTGTTCCTTCAGCCGTGTGCTAACCCTACTAACTGATGTTCTGTGTGAGGAGGGTCATCCAGTTTGTTTCATCTGAGTGTCCCGACTGCAACTGGCTTTCACAAGGTAGCGCTTTTTAGTTTTTATTCAGATGAGAAATTGTTTGATATTTGGTCAGTGTTTGTTTGGTTTGAAAAAATGAGCAGGGATGGAGTATTAATTGGTTCTATCTCATTTAAGACAAATGTTGTTTTCTTGGTGTCATGACATTTTGAATGCAATGTAATTCTACCCTCACTCATCCTGTTAAAAAAATGGTTTGATATAAGTTATTTGTTTCAATTTTGTATCCCATCAAAATTGAAAGGGGACAGACAGAACTAAAATACATCCATGTGTTGTTTTTTCTCAATCAGTGAGAGAAAACACATCAGTCACATCCTATTTCACTCACTTTTTTCACGTTGACCCGTTGGCATGGCACGCTGGGCATTCTTACAGTAAATTGGACACAGGACATCAGTCTTCACACATAATGACTCTTCTGCCGAGAGCAAAGCAACTAGTCCATTAGCATTGTAGCAACATGAGGCGGGCTCTGCAATCCATTTCTTTCTTTCATTAGTCCCTCGTTTGCTTTTTCTGGAACAGACAAGAGAAAGGGAGGAGAGGCTGGACTAAAAAGGCCAAAGCGGCTGATATGCTTTGTGTAGAAATGATAAAATATGTGTTAAAGTTGAAGTTGGAACATCCACTCTATTGTCCAGATGTTATTATTTTTCCATAACATAATTTAGCTAAATTCCTATATATGAATCTGTATTCATGTTAGAGCTCTGTGAAGTCTTAGTGAGTTAATCAGCATGTCACAGTTCATTGCAGCTGTATAACTGAAGGTTTACCCTGGGAAAACTGCCTGAATACACACTTATTGTCAAGAGTCACGTGACAATACTTCAGATATTTGTCCATTTGCAATCTCAGCTTCCAATGTTAATGCATTTTTAATGAAGAGACAGTTATTCTCTGGAGAACAAATAGCCCTGTCATTGAAGACAACATTGAATGCATTAAATATGCAACTATGCCAAGCATCTGCTCTATAGCATGCTACAGCTTTGTGAGGCTGCACTTAGACAAAGCTGTGATTCATGCTAAATGCTAGTACGTTTACATGCACATACTGTAATGACAAAGCTAACACGCTGATGTTTAGCAGTTATCACTTTTCCAAGACTCCCATCTTAGTTTGGAATGTTAGCACAAATCAACTGAAGCTGATGGGAATTACACTATTTTAAGTCAGGCACCTAAATATTGGACAAATTGAAAGTCTCACTTTATACTGAAAACATGCGTGTGCACCATATTTTATGCCAATCCACCCAGTAGTTCAAAACAAATTTTTTTGTTACCTTTTGTGCTCGAAGAAAAGTCTGGGATCACCAAAGTAAGTCTATAGACTGAAATTATCTCGTCACAGAAGTTTCCATCTTAGAGTTGTTGAGTTATTTCAGTCTCTGGACTAAAAAGGTGGACTAATTTATATGTCAAGGTCTGTTTATTGAATTTGGTTTTCTGACACTAAAATCTCAGAACACCCAAATATTGAAGTTACAAGGTCTGACCAAAAACAATTATAGAGGAATAAGTGAGAAGCCCAGGGATCTGTTAGGAAAATGTTCACAGGTCTTCTAGAATGAGTGGGATTGGCTCAAAACCAAAGCAGTTTCTTTCTTTTAAGCCAAGTCTTTATCTGCACTTGAAGCGTGTTGCTTGTTACCTTGTCTTTGGTTGCCTCAGAGGACAGTGGAGGAGCAGAGGGCAGCGTGGGAGATCAGTGGGGCATGTGTGGTCGAGCACGAATGCTGAGTCGTGCTGAGGCTCACAGCTGCTCACTCTCAGAGGTGGGAACACAAAGGGCCTTTGATAGAGTGTCACTGTGCGACAGATACACCAGCCCCCCTCACAAACACTTAAAGAGACCACATAACTTCATCCCCGCACCTCAGGGGCACTACGCTGCAGTTTCTGGTTCCCATCATCACAACCGACCACTCATCACATTTCAAGACTCTTAATCCAGTTCTGCAGAGGAAGTGAGTGCAAGGCATCCTGCGCTGTGTGTGTGTGTGTGTGTGTGTGTGTGTGTGTGTGTGTGTGTGTGTGTGTG
>NW_011343669.1:460868-474726 GCF_000735185.1 Notothenia coriiceps | reverse complement strand
GGGGGGGGTTGCTTTTGTCTTTGTGGGAGCTGAGTAATGTGATTAAGATCCAGCACTCCATTCACTCTTGAAGTTTCAAACTGAAAGGTTGATTTGAATTAAATGTATTTTGGCAACACATTTCACATAACTGTATTGGGTTAGTTGAAAGCAATAATATTAAGTTGAACCTAATTGTTTTGTATTTAAACTTAATATTATTGCTTTTTAAATAACCTAATACAGTTATGTGAAATCTGTTAACATAAAACATTTATTTAAAGTCAACGTTTCAGCTATAGGCATAGGAAACGTGCTTCCAGGAAATGTACTTCAAGTCCGCCCCTCTGTCCTGTTTAAATGTTTAATCTCCAAACATTGACCACAAACTCATCCTGATAATGATCAAATTGTGTGTTGACTCGCTGGAGGCTACACAGTGGGCACGCTGAGATTGAGTAGGCTACAATATTCATAGTCCTTTACATAAGCATCTCCCCGGCCGTGATAACATCAAGTTATCTACAGAGAAACACACAAGGCACTTTCTATTTCCAGTGGACAAAGTAGTGATGAGCCAAGAAGGGCTAAAAATGGTTGCATCCTATTTTCGTTTTTTCCGTCTAATAGCTCTATCTATCACCCTCGTCCAACCGTATAGCTGAGGAAAGTCGACAAGTTCAGAAAATAACCATGTTTTTATCATCCACACATTAGTTACCGTACATTAATTCAGCCTTTTTCTACCTAAAACGCTCCTGCCAGTCAACATGTTTGGGTTGCTCTTGTCTGAAGCAGTGATGCTGAGAAACGGGCTGCAGGGAAACAAGAACAAAGCATTTTCCTTTGAATGATGGATGAAAAACGCCATCAGTGAAATTGTTTGTGCTGATTCGATGCCTATTAGTGTGCGTCGTATACGGTGTGCGTGATTTGCATGATTGGATGATTGCATTTGATTGTGTGTTTGTGGGAATTGACGAGAGACAATGGGTAAGATCATTAGTGTGATGCACTTCATTTACTCAAAAGGGTCCATTTCGTTTGTTTAATTTTTTTTTTCCGTTTGCTCAATCACCGCAAATGAAGCTTACCTGCACAGTCACTGATCTCTGATTTTTTATTTGTTGTCAGTTGGTTCATTTGGTGCCAGTCTGACTCCATCTGAGCTTGCAATTAAAGCAGCTGTATTTCCCCCCTCCTAGGATCAGTTTGACCTATTTGAAACTTGGCACTTTTGAAAAATCAGCGATAACTTTTCTTTTGCAGTGTTTTTTCTTTTTTCCCCCTCTTCAGCATTTCCACCAAAACACCTACTGTGCAAACCAAATGTGTTTTCTAGGCTAAACAACCTATTTTCTGAAAGCACCAGTGATTGTTTCTGCTGTTGGAAATTGTAAACGTATGAATATGATGATCTGGGGCACGCCTTACCAGTGCATGTTTGCCTTGAAACTGTCAGCCCTTTCCATATTTTTCCATTTGTTAGTCCCTCTACCTGGCCATATTGATTTTCCCATAGCTGTCTGCCAGTAAGTGCTGTCTGAGACCGGCTATATCTGAAAGCTGGCCAGAGTAATCTGGAGGGACAGCAGAGAGTCCAATGCATTTACTGAAAGCAGTTCCCCTGTTGATGCCATCTTTGATTGATTGTATGGAAATTAAGCTCTGTTAAAGCCTCCCTGATTTAACCACCCTTTGGGAGACAACGTGCAGACACATGGATGCATGCCGACAAAAATAGAAAATAGTGATTTGTAATAAACACAATCCTGAATAACATTTACATCGCCTGCCACCATCATAGCAGAAGAGAATCTGACTCTGAGCCATGTTTTTTCCTCTTCATTTAGTCTGCCCCACAGCGTCAAGGCGTGCCTGTCTCTTTCTCCATCTGGGCCGGGACGGGTGGGCAGCGGTGGGGGCTCACCTACCTCCAAGATGGGCTACTGCGGGGGGGTGCCAGTGGAGGACATGCAGGCCCTGGCCATCACCTCTCTGTCGGCAGCAGATGTAGCCAAACAGTATGAGCACATCCGCGAACTGGGGAAGGGGACGTACGGAAAGGTGGACCTGGTGGCACACCGGACACAGGGTGAGTTATCTGTTTCCTTGCTTTATTAGAGGGTCTTAATCAGTGGTGGAAACGGGACTCAGATCTTGTACTTGAGTAAAAGTAGAAGTACCAGAGTGTAGGAATACTCTGTTACAGGTAAAAGTCCTGCATTCAAAATGTTACTCAAGTCAGACAGGAATCAAAATATACGTGAAGTGCCAAAAGTACTCATTATGCAAATTAGCCCATTTCAGAATAATGTATTATAGGTTTTATTTATAATTATCTATGCATTAATGTGTTTATCAAAGCTGGTAAAGGTTGAGCATGTTTATTTACTTTGTATACTGCACTGCAGTATTACTGCAGGGTAGCTTGTGAGTTTACTAAAAATTAAATATAAATCTAAAATATAATTTAAATCATCAAAAGTAACTAAAGGTATTAAATAAATGTAGTGGAGTAAAAGTACACGTTTTGCCGCTGAATAGTGGGGTAGAAGTACAATGTAGCGAAAAATGTAAGTACAAGTGTCTCAACATTTGAATTAAGTACAGTACTTTGTTACTTTACACCACTGTTCTTAATGTACAAAAACAAAATATCATTTTGGAAAGCAGTGCCTGTATGAAGATAACTGGCTAAGGCAGATCAAGTCGCGGCAGTAAAAAGGTTTTGTAAAGGATTTTCTTTTAGGTCTAATGTTTAATCCTTGGTTGTAAGAAAATCAAGGTTAGAGAGCTGAAAGCGGTGAGGCTCAGCTCTTTAATAGTGAAGAGGGGCTGAGGGGGCAGTAGATATTTTGAGCGCTCTCAAAAGCTTCTGTTTTTCTGCAGCTGTGATCAGGAACAGCTGGTTGTATGTGTGTAATGGGAATATGATTCATTCACTTTACTTGTTTATATGAATGAATGTGCTCTAGCAGCTGCTGCAAAGATAGGGTTGGGTGATTGGAAATCTCTCCACTCCCTGACAGTGTCAGGTAACACTTCCAAATTCCCTTACGATGCTTTGGACAGGGACATGCCCTGCCTATACCACCAGGCCCATTTAGAAGGAGTTCTTGATTGTATTTTAGTTTGTGATTTGGTGGAAAACGATAGAAAATTGTTGGTGATGAGGCTGTGTCTCGCTTCTACCAGCAGCACATGTATGGCCTAGTTCAAAATCGACTTATTCATGGTTGTCGCCTTTCTTTATTTCATCCCTGTCTGATTAGTCAGTTAAATCCATTGGCGTAGGTAGAGAGAGACAGAGGCTGTGTTCCTTTTTGAGTAGTAGATGAATAGAGTGGTGCAGTGATGATGTTTGTAGGCCGACCCAGAAGTTAGCATTGCAAAGGGGTCACACACACATTCATGATATTTAACATGTTTAGTTCAGCAAGATAATCTCCACGTAATAACACTACTTTCTGAGTTTTGACACATAGAAGCTTCAGACATGCACGAGTGGGGTATTTACTGATATATATAACAAAACGTTAAAATCCCTTAGGCTGGTTTAACCACAGACCTTATTTCAGGCTTCTAACCACATGTTCAAAAAAACACTGACTTTGACACAAGGGAACCGGAAGTAATGAAATGCTAAGTTATTTACGAGTTTTATGACTTGGTGTGCCCCACTCTATTACAAATGAAACTTGCCGGGAGGGGTTGTAATGGACATTTAGCGCTGGCTATTCTTTAAGCCATTAAATATCTGCGTCATGCCCTCCATGTCTAACAGTTTTCACTGATCGATATGCATAATTTAATAGCACTCTGCTAGCATTTACATTGGACTTTAGTACACCAGAGCTTAAATGTGACCATCTATATGTTTATATTTTTTTTATAGGGACCAAGATAGCGCTGAAGTTTGTTACCAAGAACAAAACGAAGCTCAAGAGTTTCCTGCGGGAGTACAGTCTAACGGGCTCTCTAAGCTGCAGCCCTTTCATTATCAAAATCCTGGACGTGCTCTTCGAGACGGAGGACAGCTATGTGTTTGGACAAGAATATGCGCCCGCTGGGGACCTTTTCGACATCATCCCCCCACAGGTAAAGCTATCATCCTTTCTTCCACCAATCACCATCCTCACTCAGCCAGAGCTGCTCCAATCACCCGCCTTGTTCACACACAGCAGTTTTAACAAGCTCTCCTGGGATTGGAGCCTTGTCTTTGTCCCGGTTTCCTCACTGCACAGGGGTCTCTCTTTGCTTTAGTGCTATTTCAGTTCCTGTGCTTGGAGGACTTCAAGGTTCTTATAAAGACTCATTAAAAATGGTTCAAAACGTGTGTTTGAGTTTCCCTTTTTTGAGCTTTTCAGTTTTTACCATGATCTTTTATTCTTTAACTCAATATAATCATCACCTACTCTTTTGAACTCTAACCTACGCACCTTTTGACAGATATTGCCTCCCGTATCTTACCTCCTACACAGCTGTATATATTATCTATTGGACTGCATGAATCTAAATCTATGTTTTTCTCCAACACTTTCTCCTTCCCTCCACTCTCTTCTTCTCTCAGGCTGGTCTGCCGGAAGAGATGGTCAAGCGCTGCATGCAACAGCTGGGTTTGGCCCTGGACTTTATGCACAGTAAAAACCTGGTGCATAGAGATGTGAAACCTGAGAATGTGCTCCTATTTGACCGTGAGTGCCGTCGCATCAAGCTGGCTGACTTCGGCATGACCCGGCGCGTGGGGAGCCGAGTGAAAAGAGTGAGTGGCACCATCCCCTACACGGCACCAGAGGTGTGCCGCGCTAGCCGTGTTGAGGGTTTCCTTGTCACCACCAGTCTGGATGTGTGGGCGTTCGGTGTGCTCGTCTTCTGTATGCTGACAGGCAACTTCCCCTGGGAGGCCGCGTTGCCGGCTGACGCTTTCTACGAGGAGTTCCGGCGCTGGCAGAAAGCAGGGTGTCCTGTGGGGACGTACCCGTCTCAGTGGCGCCGCTTCACGGATGATGCCTTGCGCATGTTTCAGCGCCTGCTCGCTGCTGAGCCAGAAAAACGCTGTGGAGTCAAGGACGTCTTCTGCTTTGTCAAGTACGAGCTGGTGAGCGAGCTCAGGAGAAGAGCATCCTGCCGAGCCAAGAGAGGCGAGAGGTCAAGCTCAGGAGTTTGCACTGGCAGTTGCACTCCGTCCTCGTCCAACACCTCATCACGGTCCTCCCACAGACACCCTGAGCCCTCCACCCCCCCTGGAACAATCTGCCTCCGCCCAGCACCGCTCAAACGCAGCGTCCTGTCTGATCCGCTGTCTCCCAGAGAGGAGTCTGGACACCAGTCGCCAGGCCGAGACAAGAACAAAAGCCAGATGGTGATGGCAACTGCCATTGAAATCTGTGTGTGACCACACAAATGTTAGCAGTGGACACTCGCTGGCTCCTCACAGTAATAACAAGCTGTGAAGAGGTGTTAATGACAGCCACTGAGACTTCATTGAAAAAGGAGAGGTACTTTAACCATGAAAGAGAAGCTCAGGATCACATCCCCGCTTGTGGAAATGGACATCATCAATCAGCGGTACACACTTGGACAGCTTATCCCTGGCACATGCCGTTTAGGTTTGATTTGTGACCAAAGACTCTTCTTCCCGAGCTGAGAAGCGGTTTAAGAGTCCGCCGGTGTTGCTCCTCTCAGCAGCTCAATCTGCCATCAAGACTTTTGTGTTTTCTGTCCATACACTGTGGTGGTGCTAATGATTCAATGATTAGATACTTTCTTTCTCACTCATCCCTCCATGTCTCTTTACTGGTCTTTATTTATCTCAAGGTACAAGCTCCAGGGAGGCCAAAATGATCTGTGGATGACGTTATGTTAGAGGCCGGTGATCTGAGGCTAATCTACGCAACTTCATTCGACTGCCATTTCTCAGATTTTCTTCCAATTCCCAATGCATAAAATGTTTCTTTTTTTCAAGGTAAAAGTGTTAAAAATAGAAAAAAACCTATATGTAGCAGTTTGTATGAGATGTTTTTTTATGTCCGTGTCTAGACTAGAGATAGGCATCACCTCAGGACACCTCAGTGGGTCACTTTCTGTTTTATTATTAATGGGAATAGATTGACTGGCTGAAAAACACATCTTTGCCACTTGTGCACTGCTCCCAGTGAGATTCAATTCAATGTAAAAAAATAGGCTACAGGGACCGAGCATTTTCTGAGTGAAAAGGAGGTGAACAAAGACGGGGAGAAGAAATGTGTTTTTATTATTTCTTTTTTACCTGCTGTGTTTATTTGGGTGTGTGTGTGTGTTTCAAATGTTCAAGCACAAGAATTTTCTAAAGAGGGGGAACTCTTAGTGAAAACTACCACTATGTATTGTAAATATTTTTGATATGTCTAGGAGTACACCGTGTTATCAGGTAGTTCAACTATGTAGCACTACTAATTTTCTATGACAGATTAAGATGTTTTAGGGTTTTACTTTTAATGTTGGGGGCAATGCACTGTATGTAGCAACAAAATAAGACAGAATGTACAGTATATGACAACAAATTAAATATATAGAAATATGATCAAGAGCCTATCACAATGTTGAACATGGTAGCAGCAGCTGCTCTTTTATTGTTTTTGTGTTTGTTTCATCATGTTTTCTTTTAGAGATCTGCCACACAAATTGGTGAATAGACACCACTAATGTTCCTATCATCATGAGCAACATTCATTTCCTGTGTAAAATCATCATGCTCCACGCTTGTCAATTAATAGCTTGTTCTTCTTCATTCAATCGGTTAAAGATACAGAAAGGCTGCTTTGAGAAGTGGCAAATTAATTTCCCAACACTACAAAAGGTGTTCCAATATTTGATTATCAAGATGCGACATTATCACACAATCCTAACTGCGCAGAATATGTTGTTGCACCTGTTATGTTGGCATTATTTCTTATTCTCCTGCCTCTCTCTGGGAATTCATCCAAAAGTATCACTCGAACAGCAGAGCCCAGGTGTTTATTGTCTGGATGGATGACCTCTGTGTCACGTCTGAATTTTTCTGGGAGCTGATGATTAAGCCTGACCAGCTTCAGCTTCCAAAGAGAAGATCCTGATATTGATAAAAGCTTTTAAAAAGCAGTGTAAGATTAATGTGAATGCTTCAACGCGTACCATTATCTGTTTGGCTTGGAATGAGTTATAGTTTACTAGTGTGTTTGTGTGTGTGTGTGTGTGTGTGTGTGTGTGTGTGTGTGTGTGTGTGTGTGTGTGTGTGTGTGTGTGTGTGTGTGTGTGTGTGTGTGTTCATATTTGTGTGTGCTGGTCTTCATTTTACACTCCTTCCATGATCAGCTCTGTCGCTATAGTGACAGTGCTGGTTCTCATCTGGTTCCCCTTCTCTCCTCTTCTTGAAAACCGAGTCTAACTTAGCCCAAATGAAACAACTGGTCGCCAACCTGCCTCCAAGTCACCCACCGCTTCTCATGACTGCTGCTTAGCTTATTATACTGGATGACACATTTCTGCAGACTACATTATCCTGCGTTTTATCACCACAGTCTTTACCCAGCCTCATCAGGCTAAATCGAAGCTTTTGATAGTCCCCATCAGTCCCTTGTCTCTTTCCATACTTACTCTTGATTCTGCAAAGGAGACCTGATTGAGGCTGAAGACTGGTCAAAGGGATGTATTGTGTGCAGAGAGGCCCCATGGGATCTATCAAAAGGTAATCCATCAGTCCATTGAGGAGAGATGTGAATTAGCCCTGCTCAGTGTGATGTAGAATCTACATAGTAGACAAAGACAGAGACTAGATGGACGGTAAAAAACTAATATAAAAGTAATGCAATTCAACATAATGCAACTTAACAATACTGAGTGCAACATTGCATACCATAACATGAGTCATAACATCAAGCATTATAACGTGATGCACCATGACTTGATGCATCACGACTTGACGCATCATGACTTGACGTAATATAACATGAGAAATCCTAACATGAGAAATCCTAACATGACAGATCATACCATGACACATGAAAACATGACGTATCATAACATGACGTATTGTAACATTAAGTATTATAGCATGACTCATCTTAAGGCATATTTGACCCTAAGGAATCATATCACAAAGCATCATGACAGGACAAAACATTATATGACTCAACATCACATGACTTATCATAATACAACGCTTCATAACATGTCACATTACATGACTTGTCATTACATATAGCCCGTGTCACAGTGATTTGATGTGAGCAGCTGTGGCTTTGTTAAACATCATACTATTAGGATTATTAGACTACTATCAGTTGTTGCAATGTGCAAGACTGTTTCTCATGGACTGTTATGACAGGATTGTCAAGTTTAATAATGGGGTGTCAAATTATTTCATTATTATACTGAAGCTTTAGACTAGACTAGCCTCCCTTTGCCCGGTTTATCCTGATCCTATGATCAAGCTGTTTTCTGCCAGCAAGTGTTGTTGTAGAATCTCATGTAAATACTAAATGTACTGTGTCTTTAACAAAAAAATAAAATAAAATAAACACAATGTTCATATATGTTAAATAAATAAATTGATGCACCACATATCATGGCTCCGGGATATTTCTCTGTGTGTTTAGAACTACTTTGGTGGTATTTCTTTCTGCCTGTGTATGCAAGGCTAATTCAGCTCTGCTTTGTACGGTCCCCAGACTGTACAAGAAGGTCAGCTTAAATCACATGTTATTTCCCGAGGCTTTGGACTGGTTTGCCAGCGAGCCTCCAGACTATTTTAATATGCTGACTTCTTTTCTGAAACCCCAATTAACACATCTGTAGATATGAGTTATCTGCTGCCCTCCAATGAGTTCAAGGGCAGCCCGAATATGGCACTATAGATGAGAACAGTTATCAGCCCGACGCCCCTTCATACTCACCTGTTGTGTCGGAGTTTGCTCAAGTTGTTATCAGACAGAGTTAATACAGTGGCAGTAGGCTGTTGTGTATCTGCCATGGAGAAAAGCTAATCAGCTCGGACAATGCAACAGGACGGAAAGGTCAGCCATGACACGCAGGGCTTGTGTAGTAAGTGGAAGCTTGTCCTTTGTGATAGCCTGTTCCCTGGCCTTAAAGGCTACAGCCGACTAGTGTCAGTGTAAGAGTCCTAATTGTGTTGGATCCATGAAGATAGAAGAGGCTGAACAAAATCTTTCCATTTTGACAATTAAAGGCTGGACATCAAAAATTGTCTCTGACTTCAACCATGTCCTCAACAGCGAATATCAATTTTAACCATCAAATATGAGATACAAAGTCACATGTTTGAATAAGGTTAGAATAAAGCACTCTTTTGTCCACCAGTCAAGTTAAGTGAAAATTAAATAGAGGGTTCAATCCCAGATCCAATGTATGTTAAAAAGGTCTTGAACTAATTTGTTATGTTAAACGTCTGTTCTCTTGTTTCTTGGTTAAATATGAGTCATTGTTGATTTTGCAAATAAATCTGCTGTAATGCAAGGACAATTTCCAACTTCATTTAACAATAAAGATTCATCATACCGAAAACAATATCAGATTTCTCAGGATAATTCATAATCATGTAGCTTTGTTCCATGGCTAAATACCAATAGGTTTAATAGGAACATGTGTTTCCCCTGCCAATTTCCGTTGATAAGAGCCTTTGAAGTGTCAGCAATACTGGATTTTTTCTTGCTGCAGGTTTCAAAAGACCATCAACTAAACCAAATTGATTCCCAGGACTGGAGGAGTCTGGATGTAAAGCCTTCAGTAGGTGGTCCAGGAGCGTGGACGGTTAGGAAAGTGATCCCTCTGGATGCAGCTCTCTCCGTGAGACCAAGTGTTAAATCCTCTTCAGTCATGCTCTCTCAGCAAGGGCTGATGTCGGTAACATGAGGCGACTGTGTGACTGACGGAGAAACCATTCACTGTCCTCATGTCACCATTATTTCTGTGATGTACAGCGCTGACAAATATGACAACGTTTCCAAAGAAGTGCCAGCCTCCCTAAACCAACTCTCACTCATTCTCTCATCTTGACGAAATCTCAGCATGAAATGTTTGCCAGAAAGAGGAATCTGACATATCCTTGCTGCTTCGCCGGTGTACCTGAATCAAAGGGCGGGAAATAAATCATTTAGATGGTCTAGCAGCATGTGGAGCTGATTTGTTTAACATTTTGAGGAACATATAAATGAAACAAGGTCATTCTCAAATGTCTTTGTAACTTTGGACGGAGACTGTCAGCTCAAACATCTTGTAGCTACAACCTCCAAATTCTGCCTGGTAACACTTCAAATACTGTATATCTTTCACATATACACAGACTTTGTGTAAACAGATGTCACAGACATGTAATTACTGAACTGTTCTGTCTTGCTGCTGAACAATAAAAAAATGCAGCTGCTGTGTATGCTTTACATAAACCGCCTGATGTGGTTTGCTTCAAAGGAAATTCAGCTGTAAGTGGGCAAACAAGTGCAGGCAAGGCATTCTTCTAGAGGTTGAATGCATAGTAAACAAAGAACAGAGATATTTTTAAGTTTTCTTCTTCTCAGACTGCAGAGTAATGTAATTTTAGCTCAAACACCACAGGGAGCATACTGTACAGTATTAAAACCTCCTGCGTCACTTCAGCTTCCTGCCTCTGCACCTACAGATGAATCACTCCGAAACCCTCGTATGCAGCATTAACTATTCCTCTGTCCCTGATGTATTTTGGAAAAATAGCTGCAAGCATGACACTGGAAATGCAGCTGAAAATGTTTAAAGATGTTGGAAACTTGCATAGTGTTCTCAGCAGGGATTGACTGAGAAGGGAAGTTCCCCGCTTCCTCAGATCTACACTCAGGCATCATGCTAAATAGAGTCAGATCACAGCGGGAACGCTGGGAATGAGAAGGAAAAAAGAGAGCGGGAGAATAGCAGAGAAAGAAATGTGTCAAGTGGGACGAATGTGTTAGAGGAGAAGTCACACAAGGACATCAAACACTCAGAACAGTGGAGTCATTAAAAATGATCTTGTTTATACTGAATTTTCTCAGTTTTTATGCAGCTGCAAACCTGTATCCCTTTAGAAACCTCTTTGTGTGTGTGATGCCTATGCATCTAAATGTTGTCAGTGCCAGACATAAATTCTCAAGACAGTGTGTGGTCATCTGCCACCATTGCTATAGCAACTGAGACGGTCCCAGTTTAGAAGAGTTGGTTTTAGAAATCACCAATATATTCCTCTGTGTGGAGCCACTGTATGAGCACTTACTGAGTATTTCATTGGGTATTTTTGTTGATGCAGTGAATGATACTGAAACATTTTGTCCTTTATGTTAAGAGTGGGTGTTCTCTCTCCAGCACGGAGGGATCATTAAGCTGTTTTTGCTGCATATTAGCAAATCTCTTCCTCAGGACAAAACGTGCTTAAGCTGGCAAGCATCCAGTAGATTATGTGCAGTCAAACCAGCCATTATGAAGTGTATCTGTAACAGGGAGTGTTTGAACCCAAATGCAGCACACAGGAAACCAGGAACAGCTTGTAATAATGTTTCATTAAAAAAACTCAGCTGGCACAGAGCAGGGCAGAGATATATAAGAAGTCCACGCTGACAGGCCAGTAAGGAGCAGGCTTGTTGTTCGAGGACAGGTAGAGGAATCGTGAAACCAGGTTAAATGCAAAAACTTTTACAGGTTTACGGGGAATCAGACGAGAAAAGCAGGTCAGAGATAGGCAACGGGAAATCAGCCCAGAACAAAATGCTGGAGAGTCTTGCATGAAAGGGTGAAGAACAATCTGGCAGTGAGTGTGAGAGCATGAGAGGCTTATAGGCTTGATTGCAGATGAGATGCAGCTGGGAGCACAGATGAGGTGGAGGTGGTGGTTTTGGAAAAGTACTAAAGTGCAGCAGGTAAGGAGAGGTAACAGACTGTCAAAGTATCATCCTATCAAACAGGTGTTATCAACAGGCAACACAATTCAGTATTTGTGCAGATTATGTGCTGTTTCCTCCAAAATGCACCCAAAATAAAAGCCTCCAGACATGGGGAATTACATTTATTTTTCAATCATCCTACAACTGAGAAGATTGACATATTAAATCTGCTATGATTTCCAGTGTATGCTACACAATGGATTTAATGACCCTTTGAGTAGGAATCATTGTGTTTGTGTGACCTCCTAGTCCGTCTTCTAGCGCCACAATCAGGCCAAAATATATAATGAAAAATCTAAATGTGATCAAATACTTTAACCAAAAGATGTACCAATAAGTGTAATGCTTTAAATTAAACATTCAAGATATGAATGGACAGTTTGCTGATTGTGCGGGCTTAATAGATGGATTTTCAATTCAATATGGAAGCATCCTGCAGTGTTAATAAAGGGGCCTTCAAATATGTTATATGCTCGGATTGAAACAAACTGTCACGATTCTTATGTCATGTCACGGTTTTAGTTTGGTGTGTCTGGTAATGGGTGTTTTGCTGTTCTGTTCTCCCTGTCATGTTTTCCTCCTTGTGTATTGTCTGGTTCTTCTCCCTGTGTTTTCCTCCCTGTCATTAGTTTCCCTGGTGTGTCTAATTGTTTGATTGTGTTCACCTGTTTCCCTTGTGTGTCTCCTGTGATCATCATCACCAGCCCCGCCCCTGATTGTCCCCACCTGTGTCTTGTTATCCTGTGTTTAAATTCCCCTGTCTCCCAGTGTTCAGTGTCAGTTCGTCTGGTCTCTTGCCATGGTCAGGTCTATGCTCTCTTTGTGCTCTTGAAAAGTTTTGTTCCTCACTATGCGAGCGATTTCATTTTGTTCTCATTTTTTGTCATCTTAACTTGAGATTCGATAGTGATCATCTTTTGTTCATCTTGCTTTTTTTGTGGAAAAATGAAGTATCTTACCAATACTTCACCTCTGTCTCCTGGGTCGTGCAATTGAGTCCTACATCCTGAGTTCATAACACAAACTTAATTTCACAGCTTTAATTCAGGAGTCGCATTTGAAATCTGTCAATCATGACACCAGAAATCCTCATTTATACCAATACCACTCGGGGCAGATATAATCCCTGCACTTTGAAAGCCTTAATGTTTATCGTCAACTAGCCAACAACATCTGTCATCTGCTATGCTTCAATACTTTCAGCTGTTTAACTTAAGCTCACAAATCTATGGCTTTGGTACCACCATTGGTTTTAAGCTTAATACATTCTTCACTCTACCTGATAATCTTTAAATGCACAGTTGAAACAAATGTGAAAAAAAACAAGTAAAATGAGGCTTTTAGACTTGGAAGAAAACATTTGACAAAAGAAGTAAATTATAGGAGGGACATTTTTTTTTTGTATTGAAGTATCTGAGGTGTTTTTGTCTCAGTTGTTGATTCCAAGAGATGTTAGAATTTACTGTCAAAACAACTTCAAATAAGTAAAATTGAGTGTTACCTCACAGCATCAAAAAGATATGTATAAAGCTTTGCGAAATCTTAATAATTACAATAATCCTTGTCTGTAAATCTGATGATAGGGGAGAGTGGGGTAAGTTGAGCCATTTTTTAGTTATGCTGTCCTCTAAGCAAGGAGAAATGACACATAGTAAAAATGAAAACACACACCTATAATTCAGGATGTCTCCTATCAATGGCAATGATAATAATTAATATTTGATCAAGGGCAGTGAAAATATTACTTCTTAAAAAAAAAAGTCTTGTGGCTCAACTTGCCCCTTGTTAGGGGAAGTTGATCCAGGTCAGGGGGTAAATTGAACCACTGTTCAAACCTGGGCATACCTACAACAAATCTTAAAGGTAACTATAAACAATGAATAACAAACCAAATACAAGCTTAGTTTTTCAAATATTTTTAATATAAATTTCGATTGAATTGATGGATTTTTTTTTTA
>NW_011343669.1:423468-460837 GCF_000735185.1 Notothenia coriiceps | reverse complement strand
CTTCACTAAACATGATCAAGCACTAATATGTTCAGGTGTGGACACATAGTAAAAAATGAAAAACACACACCTATAATTCAGGATGTCTCCAATCAATGGCAATGATAATAATTAATATTTGATCAAGGGCAGTGAAAATATTACTTCTTTAAAAAAAAAAGTCTTGTGGCTCAACTTGCCCCTGTGTAGGGGTAAGTTGATCCAGGTCAGGGGGTAAATTGAACCACTGTTCAAACCTGGGCATACCTGTTCAAACCTGGGCATACCTACAACAAATGTTAAAGGTAACTATAAACAATAAATAACAAACCAAATACAAGCTTAGTTTTTCAAATATTTTTAATATAAATTTCGATTTAATTGATTGATTTTTTTTTAACATGTTAAAAGGAAAAGTAATCATACAAATGGTGATACAATTTCATACATCTTACCAATCAAACACAGGGTAAATTCAACTTTAAATGTAGCCTACAATGAGCTCTTATTATCAACTTGGCCTACTTTCATTCATTTCTCCATTGAAAAACTGGCTCAACTTACCCCAAGGCCCATGGTTCACTTTACCCCATAGCCACCATTTTAGAAAAAATAGCCTAGCATTAAAATTCAGTCATCTTTAGCTTAATGATTCACATGGTTTAATACGCTGCCAACACATCAACATATACAATATATGTGTTTAAACCTGGATACTTTTTTTTTTACATGACAGCCGATATAGCTGACATCTAAAAAATGTACTTTGACAGGCAAAAAACGTTTTTTTGTAAAAATGTTTACTTACCAGACCACAATGAGTATCTCTCTTTCACAGGCAATGAGAAATGGGTGGAGCTTCCATAATTTCTGGTCACTTGATTACAACCAGCGCCATCTATGTGGCGCTGATTACAACTGTAAGGCGTTGCCTGGTTACGTACAGGGGGTGGTCCAACTTACCCACTGGCTCAACTTACCCCCTTCTCCCCTATTAACTGTATTTGGGAACTGGATCCATTCAAGTAAATGCAAAAAGCCTAGGACCTATTACATGCTGATTCTAAGCCCTCAAATAATACATTTATTTATGCATGGTTCATTTAAGGTCTCAAGAGAGACCAATAAATGTTCCACTTGAGAAAAGGCAAATAGGATATGCTGCCTCTGGCTGCGTTTTATTTTGGTCTACTGAGGCATAATAGTAAAAATGATAAACCTGCCTCTTGGATGGATTTTCTACTAAATGTTTGTCCAATTTGTGACTTCACAGAAAATCTGTGGTTTGAGGAGACTGATATCAAAACTTCTCACTGCCTCTTATATGAGGTTTGCGATTGTTTATTCACATTCAACATGGAAAAAAGTGAAAATTAAGATATCATGGTAATCAAAAGAATGTAGTTAAGCATGACCGCACATAGAAATAATGTTAGATATAATAATATCTTAATACTTCTTCAGTCACAGGGGATATTTTTCTGCAGAATGAGCCCTTCATTTATCAATTAAAGTGCATTTAGCTGATTTTGATAACAATATTTAACCTTCAATTCTACATTTAGCACTACTAGTTTTATATAGGGATCTTCTCATCTCAATGTAGCAAGAGCACAAAAACGTTTTCCAAAAACATGTCAGTCTTTTCTTCTGTTTTGAATGTCTTGGGGATATTTTTTTCTTTATCATATGGTAGGCTACGCGTTTTTAATTTCACCTCCTTAACTTAAATAGGTTTTTACAAGTGAGAAGGCACCCCAATCTTGGAGGTGATATTGAAAAGGCCATAATAATTCGAAAAAACTTTTTTTCATTTCCTCTTGCCTGTAAACAGCACAACTCCCTTTTGGTTTGTGGTAGACAATAGCGTTGTCTGCATGTCATTGCCAGCGTATAAATTGCAAAGACCCCTGGGATGCCGCTGAAGTGCTCCTCATAATCAGTGTCGTTACTTTCAATTATCTACTAATGAGTTTCGGTAACAAGTGGGGAAACAAGAGGTGCAGCTGTGACAGAAAATTTACAGCTCGTGGCTCGGAGGGGATGATTCATATCCACCGACTCCCAGATAGCAGAAAAGCAAACGGCCAACTCCGGCTGGACATGGTGGATGATTCCCTGCTTTGTCTCCGCTGGATCATTTCAATGGCTTCTTGTTTGGCTAAGACAAGCAAAGATTAATCATTCCCCCTGATTAAAGTGGACCCGAGCACATTTCTGTAAGGGAGCCAATCCTTGGGCTGCCCACCTCAATAGCCGTGACATTTACCAACAAACTAAAAGGTGGGAAACACTTTCCTTCAATGCTTTCATTTGCAGCTCTATTCAGTGAGTCTCCTCCAGTGAGTCTCTCAATTAGTGAGAGGGGTATAAAGACACCTGCAGGGACATGGATTTTATATTATTGAGAAAACAGCCTGTCGGCCGATCCCTTACTGAGGTCTCCTTGCTGCATGCTGTGGTTGAAAGGCACTGAAACACTGTGAGGCTGTGAATGCCCCCCACTGTGAATGAACACCACAGCAGTTTATTCTTCTGCTCCATGATCAGACTTGTATGTGTTTGTCTTTTATCAAAGCAATGGGAGTCCAAAGCCCTTTTTCTCAAATGAACCTTCAGAAAATGTCTAGAGGTCAGGTCGCACATTGTCCAAAGATGCCCTTTTAAACACAACAGGAGATTGTCCTTGTGAGACGGGTTCTTACTGGAAATACCTGGTTTGATTAAGTCTAGGGGTGACGTGACCTGGATAACACTGCATCAACTAACTGGATCGTAATTTTGTTTTAAATCGTCCAACCTCTTCTTTATGTGATTTGTGTAAGTGACATCGTTGTCACCTTTCCCAGATTATTTTCTTCTATTTTTGCTCCTGCCGTGTTGGAAACGTCATTTACGCCCACTTGCTCGCCATGAATTCTCCGTACATTAAGCGTACAGTTTAGGAGGTTACATAAACACAAAAGCACAGACTCTGTGGGCCATGAATGTCCACAGCAAATTAGTTTGAAGTCTCGCCATCAAATTGGCTCTAGAGGGAAGGTCAAAAGTTCGTCAGTTTCATTATGTTTTCACACATTGGCTAAGGGAGCTGGAAATGTAATGTCTCTCGAAGTGACTTTCATACACTTAATACATTAGACATGCCAATGGGAGCTGGAGCCGCTCCACATATTTAACAAGTAGTCATATATGAAATACAGCGGCAACATTTTTCACCCAGCAAAAGAAATCTGCCTTGATTTTGAAACATTATCTTTTAATTAGGTTAAGTCTATTTTAACCAGGCTCAGCTGCAGATATATTTTGGATCTGACTGTTTGTGTTGCCTGAAGGCATCACATAATAAAGCTGCAGTGATCTGGATGGACAGAGAAAGTCAGCCTTCTCGGACACATTTACTGGACTCTTTCTCGCACGTATCAAATAACTGTCTGCTATTGTATTTCCTGTGCTTGCAGCTTTTATGAGGCTGGATAATGAAGCTCGGTGCCCCGCTGCACCAAAAGCTAATGAAGAAGCCTCGGTGCTGATGTCGCACACCAGACTTACTCACCTCAAGACCTGCGGCACCTCCATCAGACGAGAGCACCAGAGACACTCCCTGGGAAACACACTCTCTCTCCATACTCTCTCCTGTCTGCTGCAGATAATTCAGCCTGCATGCAGTTACTGCCAGGGAAATACAGATCCATTACCGTGTGACATACTTATGGAGGCAGATTAGAGCCAGGAGAGATCATAATGGAATTTCATACATTTGAATTTGTGGTTGAATAAAAAAATGTAATTAAGTTGTAGGGCTAAATTTGAAAAGAGTATTGCTTCACGTCAAAATGCGCCATCTTAATTTAGTTAGGATTAATTTTTTTTGGTCAAATTCTAGCTTTTGTCATTATATAGCTGTTTTAAACTTTGTGGTTAGAACATTTCCAAGTATTGTACTTCCAATATTTCAACTCAGGTAACTATTTTATTTATTTCACAGGTCGATCCTTTCTTAGTTTATTCCATATCAATTCATATTATTTCTTAAGGAAGTCACGTGGAGATGATTAGATTATGCAACATTTTAATCAATGATCCGATATAGCTAACTACAGCAGCTGTCAAATACTGCTTAATCTCTTATGGGTTTGTTATTACAGTATTAGATTGATTAACTTCCAATTAATAATCACAATTTACTGCTTAGTTTAGCTCACAGCAGGCCAGCTGAAGAGAATTGACATTTCTACACAGGCAAGTGTACCATTCAACATGTATTAGGAATAAAGTGTCCAATAAAGGGAAGAAATGGAGCAAATCTATCGGGGGATTTCTTCTTAACAACTTCTCACAAGAGCCAATGCAAGTAACTAAGCTTTAACTGAAATAACATAATTAAGTCTCTGTTTTCTCAATCCGTATCAAATCACAGAGTTCTTCCATGAAACTACAGAAATGATGGTAAAATAATGTGTTTTCACTCCACATTTAAGTGGGAAATACTGTGTTTTGTGTCATGATATTGTTGCATTTTCTCGTTGGGTCTTATCTTGTTTACTCTTTTCCCCCCCTTTGTAAGTGTGTGCTCTGCACTGATTGCATGTCTTTGATCTCCATGCTGCTATGTCTTCGCCTATCCTCTCTAGCTGTGTCTTATTAAAGTAATTAGTCCTGTCTATGCCTGTCTGTCCGAGTTTTCTTAGTCATTCTCTTGTCAATGTGCCAATCAATGTCCCAGTCAATGTCGTGCCCTTGTTTAGCTTTCTGTTTTCCCTGTTTCTGCTCAATTCCTTGTGTTCTCGCTGTCGATTCCCCGATCTCTCTGCCTTGTGTCATACTGGATTGTTTTGTTTTGTCACTTTCCTTTAGTTTTACCATGCCTACTCCTTCTGTTTTAGTTTTTTTTACTAGCTTTGATTTAAGAAAACTCGCTTGCCTCCCCTCCATTCTACATTTGGGAACAGGTTTACTTATGCCTTGTGACAACAGAAACACAGTAGGCTACCACTGACAAACCAAGTTAATATCTTGTATAATATGGTACATTTTGAAAACGGCTGAGGGGGAGATACAGGAAATAAAGTAAAAACAATAGTCTACAGTGGCCCAAGGCATCTGAAAATAACATATACAATAATAAAATGCATATAAAATATCACTTGCTGCTTAGAGCGGAGGCAGATGCGTATGCGGCTGAAAATAGCAAAGATGTGAATAAAGTTATGAGTTGACGCGCTGCAGGTTGAGGCCTGAGTGAGTCATACACCCCTGTGAATGAAGTGAAGAAGTGATTCACTCTCAGCTTCACGCCGCTCTGGATCTCTTGTCACAACCTCTGAACTCAGCGTTGCTCCTGCGAAGACAAAGTTTGATTGAGCCCGACAACACAACTCTGCCGGTTTCCAAGAGGTGATTAAAATGAGCCCCATGCAGCCTGAAGTGGTTGCTTTGCATCTGGCGTAAACACACCCGCCCATTTTGTCAGGGTAATCTCAATTCATCGCCGTGGTGGGTAACAGGATATGACTGATGCTCGTTGTTTGTCATTAAAACGGCTGAGGGGAGATATTACTTTTATGAAGCAAACAGGAATCACACTGAGACAGCCATTCAATCCTTCTCAAATACATAACACATCATGAAAAATGATGAAAAAGCAGGAGCTTGAAGGATTTCTTATTGACTGAGGGACTGACAATGTTTTGTGTTAATAAAAGGAGAAAAATGGCTTCTCAATGCAGGAGAAGAAAGACACAAAAGCTCTACAGTATATCTCATTAACTACATTAACACTAAAAATACATGCGACATTCACTACCTCATTAATTATGATTTTGTATACTGTAATTAAGACAGCTCTGCTAGCTCTTCGCTTTTACCATCATTAAAGCGAGCCGATTGTCTGCTTCACTACCGCCGGAGATTGCTCGGCTGATGAGGTCACCAAACATTTGAAGGTCAAATTGAAGAAAAAATCTGAAAGCAGAACTCATCAAAACAAGTTTTTACGTAAATGCAGAATCTCACTGCAGCACATCAAGACACAGATGTATTATGTAAGGTAGAAACATTTTCCTTTCCAATGTCATATCTGTGACGTGCCCACGGAGAAAGGAGGCAATTTATTTTCTGCTTTTTGATTATCAAGCCTGAGCTCAGTCTTTGAGCTTGATTCAGAGAGACATGAATAATTTCACTCGGTTATCAATACACAGTGTCAAAGTAAAATGCGTCCAATTAATTGCTTCTCTACACTGACAGGTACTGAGAGAACTTACAGTATCTTCGTCTTAGCAGTGGACTCTTTTATAAAAATCAAACAAGACATGACATGTACTTCTTTAAATGAAGCAAAGTCTATAATTTCTTAGATGTCTGAAAATGAATTTAACACTTACATTTTATGTTAATAAAAATTGAAACGCCTTCTTTTGAAGTCTTAAATCATGGCTAGTGAACAAAAAGGAGAAGGACCATGAATACAATTACAGCTGATGATGAACGAAAACTGAATGTCTGCGTTCTTGCTTTATTTAGATGTATTTTCAGAAGTATTCCCTTATGAGATGAGAAAGTTCTTCTATTTTTAAAATAAATAAACCATAAAAAAACATACGAGTTTATGAAGATACCATTGTCACCAAGCTCAAAATGGAGCTTATGAAGTTGACATTTCAGGGATGGATAAAAAATTTAGAAAAAAAAGGTTTGTCGTTCAAATGAGGAAATCTCGAAAGATGTTTTGTACCAAATGTGTTACCTGTCTGATGATGGTTCAATGTGTCGTCACCTATTTGAGTCTCTAAATCTAAAAGAAAAACTCAGAAGTGTGTGAACTTGTGTTTTTGTGACTCAGTGTTTCTCCTGAGAAGCATCAGATTTGAGGACACTAAGCACAAGAAGAGGAGGAGATATAAATAGCCTTTTTCTCTAAAGGGAAGGTGTTTGAATCATTAAAACTCGTGCAAAAAACCTTTGCATAATTTGTATCGGTATGTTTGTGTCATCCTGTTAAGATGGCTTGAAAAATTCATAGATAATTGGTCACAAAAAACTCACGCAAAACCCTCCAGGTTAGTTCAGTGACCCTTTAGAGACAACCGAACACCAAGGTAAAAACCCCTGGACATGATTTCAATTCCCAAACTCCAGCAGTTACAACACAATAGAAATATGTATATACATCATCAGTATGTAAAGTGGTTATAATATCTTAATACTTCTTCAGTCACAGGGGATATCTTTCTGCAGAATGAGCCCTTCATTTATAAATTAAAGTGCATTTAGCTGATTTTGATAACAATATTTAATCTTCAATTCTACATTTCGCACTAGCTGTTATCAACTTACAGTAAATACAGTATATATATGTGGATTTGCACTTTCATTCAAACTGACCTTATTAACTATATCATAAAGGATTTGTGTGCAAATGATATATTTCTTTAGTTTCCAGTAGACTGGATAAAGGTCTTGCATAACAATGTGACAAATGTGAAATGTGACATTATACTGAAATTGTGTGTAAAGGACTATATTATGTTATATCCTGCTTTACTTTTATTCTAATGTTGAAGAATAATGAGAAACATGGTGTTAACCTGATTCATTATGTAAGTTTCACAGGGTTAAATTCACATGAGACTTCCTCAGTAACACCAGAAAAAGATACCAGCTCCTCGAACAGCCGTGAATTACAGCTTCGATCAGAGATCAGGAAGGTCAAACTGAACCTGAGAATAACCTCAGTCCACACAATAAAAATGAAAGCATTACCAGCACCTGATAAAGTATCAAATGACCCAAAATGTCCTCTACATCAGGTTCAGGTTGACAAGATATAATTACAATATGTTCAGGCCTTCTGCTATAAGCTTCTTATGCAACACACTCAGTGGTTGATTGAATTTTATCACGTCGTTACGTAAGCGTTTCTTGAAATGCTGGGTTGCAGACGCTCTACGTACAGTGGCAGGAAACAGGAAAGGAGTTTTAATTATAATCGTTCTTAAAGTACTTTGGCGTGTCTGACTAACTTGGCTGACTTGGAAAACATTGGCCCAAATTAAAGTAGATTCAGAGCTCAGAGGAATCATTTGGAAGGAGCTTCAATTGTGAATGTCACTTAGTGGATGGTGATTACATTTCAGGCAAGTGGATGCTTGCATTTTTTGAAACTCTCATACAGGAAATGTAGCTTTGGGGTAAAATGGACTTGCTGGCAAACACACACACACACACACACACACACACACACACACACACACACACACACACACACACACACACACACACACACACACACACACACACACACACTTCCGCCAATCAACAGCTTTAAAGATGAAGTTGCCTAGCAGCAGAAGTCAGAAAACAAGCTTCCTCTTTGCTCTCCTCAGCGAACCCTCAGTGCAGCTGTGGGCATCACTGTTTTGGATAAATTATTGTGAAGAATGGAAGAAGTCTGCATAGAGCTTTTTCCTTTTTGTTCTGCACAAATCTATTCGCTTCATTGTGCCTGTAAGAATCCACAGAGGATTTTCTACCGTGACTTTGGTGCTCTGCTGATATAACTTCCATCATGATGAAAACATGCACTGATATATGGTTTCCAAGGCAAGGCAAATGTATTTATATAGCACCTTTCAACACAAGGCAAAGTGCTTTACAAAAATTAAAGACATTAAGAGCATTAAGAAACATATTATAAAATGGCATTTAAAAACACTAATTTAAAAGCAAAGATAATAAAACATGAATAACAAAGGTACATGAATAAAAGTTACAGTGCAGTGTGAGATACACATCTGAAATGTTTAGGTCTGACTCTCAATCATTGCTAACTTTTTAGCAGAAATAGTTTTCTCTGACCTGACTTTCTTTCTACTTTCTTTTTGAACTTATCCTTTAGTTATATAAAAGTGTTTCATTTCAAAAGAACCCCCCTTTTGAAAATTCTAATCTGCAACCCAATATTCCGAAAATTCAACGGATCCTGGCAATATTTGTGTAGCATATAAAATGGATTTGCTCCCAGACATTCATGTGGCAAGTTAAGTAAAAAAGGAAGTTGTCTATCTAGCTGTTACCTGTAGTTTGAATAAAACATATTGTCCCTTTTTATAAGATCTGTTGTATGTGATTCATTAATTTTGTACCTTTTTGTAAAAACGTAGCCAATAAATTCATGCTAACAATTATGAATAAGCACTTTATCAACCAAGTGGATTGAATTAGCATTTTGCATGCGTCATTGTAATGTACTGTGTATTAATTCTCCATTCCTGTTAATAAATAGCATCTGCTCCATTTCACGGTGTTGGTGTGCTTAATTTTCCTGCTGAAGTTAATTCTGTTTGTTTCTTTTCTTCTCAAGGAGAAGGTAGACGCACGCAAAAGCAGCTAAAACCCATTATCATCCTCTACGTCCCCTACTTCATAAATGTTTCCTCATGTCCTTTCTTTCCATGCATGAACCGTTTTATCCTGTCTCTCTAAAACCCTTTAATATACAACCCAGAATATATTGTTGTAAGTAGTGTGCTGGGCTTTTGTACTAAGCTGATTAGCCCTGGACAGTTTTGCACTCTTAAGAAATGTAATAATTGTGTTTTTGATGTGGTCCTGATGAGAGTGAGCACTGCTGCACTCATGTTGAGGAGGGAGCGAAGCACCGTTGCGCTTTCTACCGTGCTGCAATCATCCTCATCACCATCAGCTTAATCTTTTAAATAAGTTAGTGTAAACCTGTTGGTGTTCCATCACAGCTCAGCACACAAAGAGGGTTACACACATTGCTTCAGGTTCATTTCTGCATGGGATGTTGCTTCCGAAATAAGGGATGGTTCTGTATCCTAGGATGTTAAATACCTATTAAAGTTCAAAGAATTATGTGTTCTCTTTTGAACCCTCATAACAAACATGTTGTACAGAGGGCTGTGGCTATAGTTGAAGACACTCAGTCCAACTTTTGGGGAATATAACAACATGGAGAAGATTGCATTTTACAATTAAACATTTACACATCTTTTATATTTTATAAAGTACAAATTTCCGCACTTGAAGACTCAGAATGTTTAACGTTTCACGACTCTTAGGTAGCATCGATATCTAAATGTGGGGAATTCAAATTAACAGAAATTATAATTCAACGGTTAAATTGAACATTTGATATTGCCTTCAGCGCCGCTTGATATTACGGCACATAATGACATAATATGTTGAAAATCATCAGAACTAATAACTTTTCTTAGAGCAAAATAAGAGTTATTAGATATTTCTCAGTTTTTCAGCTATAGCAAGAAAACTAAAAAACAATGGCCTTTACACATATCAGCTCTTGGTAATATGATAATATGATGCATGTAAGGTATTTTACAAGGGCTAAAACCTCCTAAAATAAAATAAAAACACTGAAGTTTAGTTCCACAGGGTAGCACAATAAAAAGACAACTAGCTGTTACATTGAGTAATACTAGACCATCATAGTCAACATGTTTCGTGGAGACAAATTGTCTTTATTAAAGTAGATATTACAATCTGAAACACACACACACACACACACACACACACACACACACACACACACACACACACACACACACACACACACACACACACACACACACACACACACACACGTCTTGGATAAACATCATAAGTTAACGTGTGTACAGGAACATCCTCTTGTTGAGGCAATCCGTGTGTTGCACCGAAGCTTTGTTTTTCATTCACTCTGGTTAAGCCTTTAATGTTTTTTTCTATGAAAACAGATTTGAACATAATTCATCACAGATTGACGCAAGAAAATAGATTCAACCGAAGACTCAGCACACAGCGCTCTCTCAAACAATGAAGTGTCATACTGTAACTGATGAGACCTTTTTAGCAATTTAAGTGTAATATAATCTACATTTAAAGTGGCCATGGTCAATATTTTATTTATAACAAAATGTTTTCAAAAGGGGCAGGGCGTATATGAACCTACGAAAAAATCCCCCTTTTCAACACATAGTTAAGCTGCAGTGCCGTAACCTCACTGTTTTGATTCACGCTCGTAGCGTAACGTCCAGTATACACTACCATCTCATCAGCTGGTATAGAGAGGCAATTTAGAGACACTACCTGGTGAAGTATTGGAGTATTTAGCAGCCAAAGAGTCCTATATTTACTTCAGGAGGTGGAGGAGACCAAAAACAGAGCTAAAAGAGAGAAACGATTGGATATATTTACTAATGATAACATTGCAAGGGAATCGCAGGATGTTTAATAGGTTACTTTATTCTTGGAAGTTCCCCATATGAATAATATGTCATGTAAATTTCGTTTGAATTTTTTCAGATCTTAAAAGCTTGCAGTAAGCAGAAGATTGCTTTTCAGCTCCTGCAATCCAGCTGTAGTGAAGTGAAACTTTGCTGATACAAAAGCTTAGAGCCGTTATGATGATATACTGCAACGCTCAGTATTTTGGCAATGTGCGAGTAATCACTCTTGGGTAACGGTTAAATAATTTGTTGAATTTATATTTTTAAACTCCAGCTGGGATGAAAGGATGAAAACAAGGGTGAGCTTTGTGGATCCCCCTCTCCAGCCTCAAGCCTCTTTCTGGACATCACTTCAATTTGAAACACTAGCTTGGTGTAGTAAATTGGCATTTGCTTCGCACAAACATTCATTCATCAATCTGTCCCCGTCCCACATTCCCCCTCTTCATCCGTCTCCATCAATCACCTCCCATTTCCTTGTCTCTTTCCATTTCACTCTTCTCCCTATAGCTTCTTGCTCAGTCCCCCATTTCCCATTTTGCCACTTCCCCCTTCTGTCTGTTCCTCTCCTGCAGAATTCACCACCTACTCTCATGAATACATCTGCGTCATTCTTCCTGTGGATCTACGTCAGACCTACTTCAGGATCGTGGGGGGAAAGATTTGTTTTCCTATCCTTAGATCCCTGTAATAAGGGGAATAAAGAGAGAGGAAGTTAAACAGGGGAAGGATGAGAGAGTGGGCGAGTAGGAAATGAGAAAGTAAAGAAAAAAGTGGAAGTGGAAGTGGAAAGAAACGGGGTGCAAATATGAGCGTTAGGAGGATGGCTCTGCTTGAACATGTTGCATGATACTGTGTGTGAGATATGACATGGTTTACATAGTGACATTACTATAAAAAGAGGTGCTGCAGAAAGTATGAGAAAAATAAAGACCTTTTTGAACATTAAAGCATTGAAACATGTCACAGTAGAGGCACAAAATATGAATAATATGAATCTGAAAATTAGAATAATTTGAAAAGCAATTGTTTGATGTCATTAACTGGGACCCTATGGAATGAATGTCAGATTGATTTTTGGAGTTGTTGTCATGCTAGAAATGTTGTTTTTTACCATTTGCAGTTGGTTTTAGTCTTGAAATCTGAAGCAACGATGGTCTTTGACACTGCGTCAAGTGACAGCTTGTACAAAGATTAAATATCCCACCCTTATCCTCCTCATGGGACTCTGTTGTGCTTTTTTTTGACAGGCTGCCAAACATTACAGAAATCCTGGAAGTCAGTGACATGATTAGAGGGATGCCAAATAGGCAGCGTATGAGGCTGTGTGGAGGGAAAGATAAACCCCAACACTGAAGGCTGGTCCGCTGTTATTGCTCTGGGACTTATCTCTCGTTCATCGCCTTTCTCCCTTATCTTCAGAGGACAAAGAGCTTTCAGAAATGAAAGTGAAGGAGAGAGCAGAGAAGCTAAGGCCTCTAAATGTTGAGATGTATCGACTTGTTGTGATACACAACCCTGATGGAAAAATAACCTCTTTTTATATGTTTTTTCTTTGTGGAAATGGCAAATAACAATCATTTTAAAGGGGCTCTATGAATATGTGAACTGATTTATCATATCACAGCAACTTAAAGCATTATCTTAAATGAAATATTCTGATGGGTCCATCAGTGTCATAGCCAATTGAAGCTCTTACATCATCATCAGCGTCAGAGAAGTCTGGATGCTGAGGATGAATCATGTCTAAACTGGAAGTTATTAAAAGAAAACCAAAAATACCCCACCCTGCACCCTTGCCAGGAAAGTCTAAACAGGGAAATTCAGTTAACCGTGGATGAAAAGGGACCCAGTTGCATTTAATTTGTCTCTTCAGTTTAACCTCTACACTGAACATTTGTATTCTTTATCTAAGTGTTTGAAAACATTGATTATATTCTCTTTTATCTTGCATTTTTTATTCCTACCATGCTTATTCATCCCTCGGTCTGCACCCTTTCTGCCATGCTATTTATTAAAAAGCTGTGGCTTACAGGGGAAGTGCCATCTGTCCTTGGCAGACTTGATCCTGGCGCTGATTCCAACGAGCTACTATAAATATGAAAGGGACATATGTGATGGAAACACATACGTCCGAGGGGAATAAATATGCTGACGTGTTTGTTATGGGTAGCTTTTTTAAATGTCAATATTGACCGCACATTTCCAATGTTCAATGTTTCATTTTGTGACGTCGAATCATTGAATTGAATTGATTTTTGTGAGCTTAAAGGGGACCTATCGTGCAAAATGCACTTTGTGATGTCTTTTATACATAAATGTGTGTCCCCGGTGCGTCGGGGAACTCACACAGCGTCAGAAAATAAAACCCTCCCTCTTTTCCTCCATACCCAAATCTTTTAAAAAACAGGGGTACAACGAGCGGATACAGATTTGCTGCCGATCTGACGTCAAATCGGCGGCGGATCCACAGAAAATTGCTATCAGAAACAATGCCTGACGTGTTTTGAACGTAATATTGGTTTACATTAGCAAGCCTCGCTAACACTCAGAGCTAACCTTTACTGTAGAGCACAATAAAGAAAGGAACTTACCTTGTGATAAACTCGCAAGAAAAAGTATTTGAGCTCCATACTGTTTCAGAAATTATCTTTGATGTGGTTTAGAACAGGATGGTGTTTTATCACAGCAGAATTTAACTTTATCTCCGGTAGAATTCTGATCAGGCATTAGCTCCGCCTCCTCTTTTTTTTTTCAAGCTAAGGACCCAAAATCCACGTTTCTCTAACAGGACTGCAAAACAACAAACAAACAATGGGTGAACTGTTTGGTATTTTAAGCAAAACACTTCACTGACATGTTTTCTATAGGTAGGCCTATGGCTCTACAATATATTTTTCCAATAGAGCATAACAGGTCCACTTTAAGTGACAAAAGACGGTGAGCATTAAGACGGTGAACAAGCGACAAGACACTGCTCCTCTGAGGAAGTAGAGCTGTGTACCTTAAACACTATCCCCTGTGCCAATACACACACACACACACACACACACACACACACACACACCACACACACACACACACACACACACACACACTCCCTCAGGATCATCAGATCTTCATCTGCAGCTCAGTGTTTTTCTTCTGGAGGATTGATTTCCCTGATGCCCTGAGAGGTAGATTCGCGTGTGTGTGTGTGTGTGTGTGTGTGTGTAGGTGTCTGTTTTATACACGTTGAGGCAAGCTGTGTGTTTCCGACCCTCTTTGCTGTCTCAGTCTGACCCATTTTTCTGCAGCTAAGTGGTGATCTGTAGTGAAAATGGTTCAGGGGGTCTGTTAATGTATGTCACACTTCTTTAGCTTTAAATAGAAAACAGCACCACCGAGCACCGAGACGTGTTAGAATACGCTCAGAGATGCTGGGTTTATTTAACAAAACATGAACAGCATTACAGCAACTCTGCAAACGGCTGTAAACCACTTTTCTTGGTGTATTCTAAAAAATATATTTTGAAAAAAAAACAAATTACATATGCAGAGTCAACTTTTGGTGCAGGCAATGACTTAAACACATGATGTTAGAGCATTTCCATGTCTCGAAATAAACGTCTGCTTAGAACCGCCAGCTTCGGCACAGCACTGAGAGGGGTGCAAAGAATAAAGTGAACAACAAATGTGGTTGAAAGATCAGTGTGACTAATGGATGAGCCTCATGTGGCTGACAGTGACGAAATGAGACCCTGTTCTTCTCACACTCTAATGGGGACCTGGTGGCAAACTAAACAAACCTGTACATGATTTAATTTGTACAACTCATTAGGCAGCAGTGATTGAATATGTAGACGTGGAAACGGTGAGGCTCGTGTGCCCGTGACCTTGAAGACTTTCGACTCTGGGATGAAAAACAACAACCTTTCGTAAATCTCCTGCGATCATTTCTCAGCACAGCCGGCGGCGGTGGCGGTGGCGGTGGCCTATGCTCGCTGCAGCTGTGAACAATATTCCCATGTGGTGACCAATCAGGACTGTCATCAGAGCAGTGGAGTCAGACTTAACAATCGATTCATTTCGGCTGACAGCCTGAAGCCCGGGGCAAAATAAGCGCTCTAACCTTCACGTTTCCATGCAGAAAATATACTTTGGTGGCCGTGGTGATTGAAGATACTGAAATAGAATCACTCCTCCTCAGTCTATATTTGTTATTATAACTCCATCATGTTTTCTGAGAATATTAATACATTGCTGTTCTCGTCTCCAACGGTAAATCAATGAATAACTACTAAATAACACTTCCTCAGCTCTGAAATTCATGTTTGCGAGACAGAAAAAGAAAGTAGCCCACTTTGTGGATGTCTCCAGAGTGTTTTTGTCCTTGCAACAGTTTAGACTGAACCGTGTGAGAGGATTTCATCTGTTGTTGATGAGCACTGTGCTGCGACACAAAAGCTTTCTCCTCATATTCGGAAAGTAATTATGGCAGGGGTTGAGAAGGGTCCAACAGGATTTTTCCATAACAAACAACCGACACACTTGAAAGGAGCTTTTAAAAAAATAGTGCTGCACTTTCTCTCTGTAGCAGTCTATATGTCTAAACGTCTGTTTATGTATGAGGATTACGCCCAAAAAACAATTTATGCATGCAAAAAAGCACTCCACTGATATATATTAATCACATTGTGCTTTCAAGTGAGGTAGCACATCTCCCCGACTGTCAAAATGTCTCTGGATGAAAAACATAACTGTGGGGGGGAAATGTTGACTAGGCGAGGAGGGAAAGCGACTAAATGAAAGGAAAAACCGGATGCCTAGCGAACCAGCTAGCCTTCAGCTCAGGGTAAAAAAACTCAAAGGACTCACAACAAAGAAGGTTGTCTTCAGTTTTTTTGTTGTTGTTTTTTTTCCAGAGGTATTCATGACGGGGGAGGCAGTGAAAAAGAGCTTGCTCATGTTGCAAATTGTGAGATGAAAGAGTGTAAAAAAGGGCCTTTGAGGAAAAAGAAGGCTTTCCAGGCTAATTGTGGTAGCTTCTCAGTGATCAGCATGCAGGTTGCACAGTGTCTGTCAACTTTGTGCCAGCAGAAAGTCTCCTTTGGGCAGCTGTGAGGAAATGGACCGTGTCTAAAATGAAAACATGGGTGAGTTTGTACCCAGCATGCATTATAAAAGGGACTCTGTTCGGTAGACTGTATAGAAATGAAAGTTCAAGCTGTCCATATGTGAATATTTTAGGTAGACCTCAAAGTGTGCTCACTGACAAAGTGATGCCTCATATTGTTTGTGCTGTGTGACTCTCAAAGTGTAAGTGTGATGTAATATCTTACATAATGTCCCCCATTCCCATTCTGGGAAACCATTAAAAATTAACGAACCCTCAGAAATGGTTTCTCTCCAGTCTATAAATTCCATTTTTAATTATCATGACGCATTCAGGCGGAAAGATTTCCCGGGACCTCACGCAGCTGAACCGCACAAGATATGAAACCAGTTCCTGGAAGTAGAGATAGCAAAGGTGAAGATGTGCAATTACAGCTGAAAGTCACTGTTACGGTAAAGTGAAGGAAGCAGGACCCAAATGCAGATAAAACTGATTATACCTTTATTTTAAGGATAAAATAATATAACTCGGACAAACAGAACACTCACCGGTGAACTCAGTCAACAACAAAAGACGAACCAACACTGAACACAGGAAGAGACAAGACTAAATACAGGGAGGGGTAATCACAGGACGAGAAACAGCCGGGCAGGGGAGGAGAAACACAAGGGAAACAGGTGAACACAATCAGACAATTAGACACACCAGGGAAACTAATGACAGGGGGAAAAACACAGGGAGAGGGACCAGACAATACACAAGGAGGAAAACAAGACAGGGGCCGTTTCTCAATTGCGAGGATACTGGCTTGGTAGTCGCATACTTCCAAGTCACTTCCTTCAGAAACGAAGCAATTATACTTCCAAGCCACGGCTTCGGAAAACAAAGAAGAATGGAACAGGCTAACAAGTGTGCCACTCTCTCTAACGGTTTCAACATAAACTGTACCGAAAATAAATACCTCACGATGTCTATCTAATTATGAACTTGCTTTACTTTCGGAACACATTTTTGGTGATAAGAAATGCAACAAAAAAGTAACATATTTACCAACACATGTTCTACGCCACTACATACTTACATTTAAATCTGTGCTGCGCTGCGTCGGTTCAGCCATTCTCCGCAATGGTTTTTGAAATTGGTCCGTGCGCAAAGCATTGTGGGGATTTGAAGGACGCGAAGTCTACCGATGTGCAGCCTCAAAATTACCCCCAAACCAAGGACGTGGCCTCGGTGGAATTCCAAGTATGCTGGAGATTGGAACAGTCCTTCGGCTGCACTCGATGACGTAGTATCCTTGAAATATTGCCTTGGAAGCCAGTTTCCTCGCGATTGAGAAACGGCCAGGGAGAACCGAACAGCAAAATATAAACCCAAACATACAAAACAACAAACGGGACATAACATGAGAATCGTGACAGTCACTGAGTGGCTCACACTGACTGTGGGGAGGAAATATCTCTCATCGTGTGTGAGTTTTAGAAGTCTGAGTTTTATGCAAATATGTTGGCCATGTTTTGGTTTAGAGCCATATCAGGCTAAATGGCACACTCCCCACCTAAAGAAAATGCTTAATTAACAAGCACTTGGATCTCATTTCTTTCAGATGCCTTGTCTTGTCTCAGCCTTGATTAAGAGAGTTAGTGCTCTATAAGCAAATGTACCATACAGCTGCTGTGTTTAGCAGACAACTGTGAGCAATCTGCTCTGGAAAAATGATGCATATGTCTCCTGTAGCTCAATGTTGGTGCTCCACATTGCGTTGACTCAACTTCACAAGGCCATTTCACTTTACTGTCCCGAAGTGCACTTTTATCTCCAGTCTGGCTTTTTAATCAGCGCTATACAGACTGTACAAAGAAGACAGACGTTAGTTTTGCTATATGTGATCATCTTGGGGCAAGATAATTAGTCCAGGTTTTCTCCCAAATCTGAGAAAGAAGACACGGCTTTATTCTCAGCACAACAGCTGCTATTAGATGTTGATCTCAGTCCTGTATCTCCATTGAGTTTTTCTTTGTCCCGGGAGACGTGCACTGAGCTCACTCTACCCTGCTTATAATGACGAATAGAAATGAGAGTTGAAAGAGGTTTTGAACGAGAGATCAATTGAGTATTTTCAAGGAAGTGAGTCATACTTTGCTTCTGGTCCTAATATGTATACAGTACTGTAATGGCTTGGCATTATTGAAGCTGTTTATTATTCATGAGGTTATATTTCTTATAAGATATGAATCATTATAAAAGACATACCATATAGCTGTTGCCTGAAGCTGTCACGTGCCACTTACAGAAACATGAAAGATATTATGGCCCTATTATGGGTTAAGAGGTTGACCTATCACAACAGAGCCAACTGGCCAACTGACCAATCAGAGCAGACTGGGATGGTTTCAGACAGAGGGTGAAAATAGGAGCTGCAGCACAAAAATAGATACCTTTTTCAACATTAAAGCGTGGAGACATGTCACAGTTGAGGCACAAAATACAAACATGAAGCTGAAAATGAGCATATTTTGAATAAAAATAAGAATATTTATTCTGGTGAATTAGGAAACAAGTTTTAAACTAAGAAATAATCTATTAAACATTATTGTCATTGCTGTGAAAAAGTTCAGTCAGTGGCGTTGCTTTAATTGGGATAAAAGGAACTAGCTGGTTTTAAGCAAACGCTCTGATTCAGGTGCACCTCTATGCTACTTTTTCGGCCCACTTTCCTCCATTTTGTGGATATATCTGCCTGGGTGAAAACTGGGCCAGAATTTTCCCATGAGCCTCCACATGTAGACAGAAATTAGATTTATTACCCAGAATGCCCCACAGGGGAGCACTGTCCCCTGCCCTGTCTCGGCAGAATCAATGAAATATGGAGGGGAGAAGAAAGAGCAAGACAGAGACGAGATGTACCAGCTATTTTGGATCTGCAGCGCAGCCAGGAGAGGAAGAGAAGATCTCATAAGCAAAGGAAAGGTAGAGACAAGAGGAAAGGGAAATAAGTTATTTTAGATGTATTGTTACATGAAGTACACATAAGCTCTATTCGTACAGGTGTCAGTTTTAAGCTATAGCGTGTTCCACACCTAACTTACAAGTTAACTTTGGTTTAACCCAAGGTAGACATTTGTATGGTTTCCAAAGATAGTATTTTACATCAACAACACATGACGTCGCTAGTATTGATGAAACCACGACAAGTAGTCTGACTCTGCAGCTTCCCTGTAATTATCTTCTGAGCATCCTTATGTTTCCTGTCTTTATTATTCTCCTAAGAAACCACTTCAAATATCACAGGTAGCTACTCAGCAATAAGACATATTAATGTACTGTATGTGTTGATTAACTATACTGACTTTGACTAGCCTATAATAAATAATGTAAAATTAGTTTTATGGAGAAAGATAATGTTCCTCTGAAGTTTCAACTACCTCATAGTTATGTTCAGCTCTTGAGTGAATGTATGTTGTAACTTTAGATTGCGCACTGCCATGTAGTAGTTTGGCAGTTTACTATCAAAGTAAACAGTTTGGCTCTGATTGATTTTGAACTAATTGTATTTCTCTAATAGCTATTTGTTGCACATTGCAAGTAATGGCATCGTTAAATGTCAGCATATCACCAATAATACCCTCATAAACCCTAATGCAAACACAGCTTGTCTCAAAGTGACTTCAAGCCCTTGTTGAGACAACTCATTGCCATCTTATCAAAAGATGGCGGAAGCATCTCCTGGCTCCTCTGTTTGTTCTTGCCATCTCTCATCAGACTCTACAGAGCGTCAGTAGCAGATGGTTAGTGCGTGTTTGTGTACATACAGCACATATGTAGGTCAGGTGCGCCACGGTCGCTGGTTGCCATGGGAACTGGGTATCAAACATAACTGCTATCTCTCGGAGAAATCGACTTGTGGCCAAACTCCTGCTCTCGTACCTCCTCGTGTTCGGATTATGTGAGAATATTCACTGGGGGGGAGTTAATATCGTGAAAACAAGCTCAGAATAAGCCTGAGGGGGTTTTCCCTGCTGATGGGAGATGAATTACCACTTTAGATCAATAATCCAACACACATCTGGTCAGCCGGTCATTGGTGATGCCTTCACAGCCATTAACCTAAATGTAGTGCTCAACCCTAATCTCACACTCTGACCTGGAACATGATCACTACCTCACACTTGGCGCCTGTCTCCGATCTGTTCTCGAGTGCCTATACATGACCTTGGGGATTCACAGTGAACACAAAGGGATTCTCCCTGCCTGTCTCTGCCTGTCTGCACCCATCACACACACACACACACACACACACACACACACACACACACACACACACACACACACACACACACACACACACACACACACACACGCACTCTGTATGGTAAGCGCACGTGATTGGATGCAGTGAGCTGGTGATGCATGTTGAATGCTGATGAGGTTCTTTGGGTGCGATAGAAAGCTTCCTCTGTGCCTGCAAGACAGAGAGGAAAGAGAGGAGAGAGAGAGAGAGAGAGAGAAGAGAGAGAGAGATCGAGAGGAGGAGAGAGGAGAGAGGAGAGAGAGAAGAGAGAGAGAGAAGGGGTAAGGGGGTGGGGGTAGGGGAGAAAACAGACCTACCAGCATAATTCATCAACGTCAAACCCTGCCCTCACCTCCTGGTTAGACCGTGCACGTGAGCCCAACCACATATCGACAACCATAGGAGGAAAAACCTCTACATGTGACTCAGTGATGCATTGCTGCCCGTTCTTATCACATCAGTCATTGTCATTACGTCTTTGAGAAGTGTAGTGTATAAACACTGCAGTCAACATGGCCTCCCGTCTCCGTTGCATTGTCCCGTGCCTTTTACTGAGTTGGACATAAACACAAACCTGCTTTGTCCTCACAGTGTCCCACTTTTTTGTGTTCAGGCTAATGAGGTGAAAAATTTGCTTGAAGCACACCAGGGAAGCTTTTAGGGTCAGCAGCATGCAAAGCAATTTTTGGTGTGAGATAGCTGCAGGTAGGGCATTGCGTAGTTATGTATAAAAATAACTAAAGATCGTTAAAAGGCCATTGACATCCATGTTGTCAACAAAAGTTCAGAGGCCAATGTCTTTCAAAGCAGCAAGTCTGGGGATGTTGTATATGCATCTTGTTGTGAACAAATCTCATTAAAAGAGCAAAACAACTAAATTAAGTGTTTCCTGATACAGCTTATTGTCAATGACTTCCATTGTTTTCCCAAGTTATTCAAAACAAATCAATGAGCCACGTGCTGTACCGACTAATAACTGCCTCCATTATGTTCAACACGGGCAGTTTACTGTAGTTTATTTTCAGTCATGTAAGCCATGTTTTAAATACTCACTAAAACACTGCATTTGTATTAATCCCCTCCAGAAGAAAGTCCCATGTTTCCATCTGTTTGAGCTACATTTGCTAAAAACTACAGTGGCAGCTGTTTCTAGAACAAGCCTTAGGAAAATGTAAACACTCTATTTTCAGTTTAAATAAATGGACTTAGGGCTGAGTTACATGGAGAGTAGTGTGTAGTAGAAGGGGAACATGATAAATGGGACTAACACTTTTATTACGGGTTTCTTGAAGCACAAAACACTAGAAATAAGTCCTAACCTGATCTTTTAATTATTGACGACTTTATATGTTGCCCTAAAATGTGAATAATAAGCTTTTTGTTGTAAATAAGAAACCTTGTCCCCCTAAATGTTAACAAAATATAGTAAGGTTGGTCTATTACATTGTAATCTGTATATTTCTATGGTGTATTTCTATACACTGTTATAAACTGTTGACATGTATATGTTTACCAACCAACTATGTGCAATATGTGCCATATGTGCAATATATACCTGGCTGCTAAATCCTAAGAACTGTTACAGGATGTGTATTTTGTAAATTGTGTAACTTTTTATTATATTATAACTTTTGTACTGTAATACTTGTTTAATGTATGTAACATATGTAACATAATATGTAACATTAAGCTGCCTGTGGCTCTTTTTCTGCTGTAACAACGTACATTTCCCCTCTGTGGGACTAATAAAGGTATTCTGATTCTGATTTACAGTTTATTTTTATTTTATTGAAGTTTTAAGTTGTCTTGTTGCTGCTGTGAAAAAACAATTTCCCACTTTGCGATCAATGAAGTATATCCAATCCAATCTAAGCTATTCACTCATTGACTCGACATCTCAAACGATTTTTAGAAAATAAGCCCGAGGAAATGTGTTAAAAAATAAAAGCCGACCAATATGAAATGACATGGTCTTAAATTATGTCAACATTGCTTCTGTGTTTACATAAATGTCTTCAGGCTAATCCATCTGCATGCAAGCAGAAAATGCATTGTGAGTAGATATATTATATCAGTGCAGTATATGGAATTACTGCAGCGTAATATTGCTATATCTCAGCCTGCAGGTGGTCTTTCATGTGGAGTTAGGAACAGGATGTTCTGTGGTTTTATTTGACCGTGCCGGCTCGAGTAACTAAGTTAGTCTCTTACTCCCAGCGGGTGACGATATCCTCCCAATCCTGCTCCTGCTGCTCCTGAAATCCATCGGATGGTTGACTCAGGGATGATGAGGGCGTTTTACACTTCCAATAAAATGACTCAACACTCACATTCAGATGCTGTCACGCTGAAACGAGTGACATGACAGCACATTTTTCGGGGTTAAATTAAATTAAAGCTTGCAGCCTGCTGTGTTTGTCACCGCTGGCATGCAGATCCAGATTGCTTTGAGGGACTTCATATTTTTAACTGATATACAAAACAAAGAAATGTGTGGGTGCAGGGTTTATTTAGATGTGAAGCTACTGTATGTACATTTCTGGACTGATATTCACTTAATTTGATGTATTACACTACTAGATTGTAATACACTTTGTTCCTTTTGATTAATAGAGTGTCAGGTTAAATTCACATTCCCCTCATTCAGCTGGGATTATTAAATTAAACTCCAATTTATTCTACAGGACAGATGAGCCTGTATTAAATCACCAAATTAATAAAGTTGATCTCCATGTTTCACTGAGTATATCACCTGCAGGAAAGAGTTTCAGCAGGTACCAGTGGGGATTCAGATCTGATTAGTGAGGCATGTAAACAAACCAGACAGGTGAATTAGATGTACCTTGTCAACGAGGTTGTTGACTCTTGAAAAGCAAGCGCCTTTTTGGCAGAAATTCAATTAAATGTTCAAATACCTGGAGCAGCAGCTTCATGCACACGCTATAAACAAAATGTGCACATCATTAACATTTCAGCTGACCTTTTCTCGGTGTCAAAATATACCCAATCATGTCAGATAGCGACAAATAAACACCAGAAAATCAGAGAAATATCTTCCTGCATGCAGAATCACATATAACAGTGTAACCTCAGGGAGCTTCACTTATTGGAGGCATTACTGCGTATTTTCCCTGGCTGACAGTTGAATTATGTCCACATAGAAACAGATAAAGCACACAGCTATGCTTATAGGGCCATCTTGTGGCTATACAAAGCATTAGTCATTCACACAAAATGACTATTAAATACAGAACTCAAAAATAGGTTGCATTACAGAGGCTTTAAATACATAGATTATATCAGTTAGTCTGTTGATCATCCAACATTTCATTAAGAATGCCTAGCATGTTAAAGGTGACACATGTATAGTGTGTGATAAACAACGTCTCCACTTCCTTTCAACAAGTAAAAGCAAGTTTATGGGTCTTTTTCTGGCACTAAAAGCATATTTTGTTCCCACCTCTCTCTCACTTCCTAAATGGATTGTACTAAAAGGAGGCTAATCTCGAGTGAAGATCAATATAGGGGCCTCGGTGTGAAAAAAGGGATTTGTTTTTTGATGTTACGCTTCTTAGACATGCAATACAGACAAAAGGCTTTCACGTTAAAATGCCACAGTGAGCACACATGCAACTATATCTCATATATCTCATCATAGAAAAAAAATTATGATAAAAGAAATGAGTGTCCTTTTAATAACCTCAGACACACTAGAAAGCTTGTTCATAGAAATAAGGAATTAGGGACAATATTTTCAGTTCCTCATTATGTGACATCTCACATCACTTTTTTGTTACTGTTTCTCCACCACGGAGGGAATTTGCCTGTGAGTTTGTGGTGTTTGACAAATATCTCAATACTGATTGTAATTAAGATAGCTGAATGACTCAAACTGAAATAAACACTACCTCAGCGACTTTAGCTCGGGCTTCTTCTTCTCTTCAACTAACCAAAACAGAGTGCAGATATCGAATAATTTATATTTTTTTGATACTTTACTTTACCACATACCAAGTTATCGTTAATTTGACTATATATTGGAGATGTCCTCTTTGAAAAGTCATTTAAACCCCACACAATTTAGACCAAAGTGTAGCACAGTGCTTTTAGAGTAAAAACAACATTCAAGCTACACAAGATTTCAAGATTATAAATAAAAGACTATGACAAGTCTAATATTACAATATTAATAAGTTCATTCACCTCCCAGCTGGACCTTGACAATCATTTTTGCCCAGATAATTGACAAGTAACTAAATACAAACAACACTTTTCAAACTAATTGTGAGAGGAAAACTGACACATTAACATAAATATATTTATGATATGTTAATGGTTATACAATGACTAACTAGTAAAAATGCATGAGTATGTTCATTATTGGTTATTAAAGAAAGACTTAATAAACACATTTTTGTTCCTGAAAAAACCGAATTTAGCAAACTCCAAAACAATTAAAATAAATGGGCTTGTTTTGCGCAACATATTGTAAATTCCCTAAACCAAAGATTACTCATGTGGCAATATTCAGCCTGGTCAAGAGCAGAAATGAAACTTAAAAACTATTGGATGGGCAAAACCATATCCTTGGACACTTACACTTATGATAAATGGCTTTAACTTGTGTTTAAACAACGTAGTATTTGTCCCTTTACTAAATGAAAATATCTGAGTATTCCTTCCATCCCCAGAGGAGTGAGGCTGAAAGGGTCTGACAGTAACTCAGTAATCTGTTAGCCATGTTTAGGGGAAGTGATGCAACATACTGAATCATTTGTCACACATTCTTCTATTTCCCAAGGGAGGCATAACTAAAGGCCCCCACGATAGTAAACCTATTACTGGAAATGTGTTAGTAGCCTTAAGCAAATGACAATAAGTAAACCATTAATATAATCAGTTGTGTATATTCTAATACTGCTAATAGCCAGAGCTTAAAATGCCCCAATGAAAAAAGATTATAATATTCTCAAACCTTATTATTGTAGTATTTTAAATGAGTTGTATCCTGTGGCAACCAAAAATATCTTTGTTTTGATATTTTACATATTTACTTTTTGAGGAAAATGCAATTTTAGGTTATTATGTGTGTGTCAGTAGCCTATTTCTTTATTCATACATTATTAATCAGTATATTCTATTTTCTGCGCCTGGCACGGAAACAGTATGCTATTATTCATGCTCTGTCAACACTGTTGTTTTTCAGCGTCACAGAAAACCGTTTGCTTCTTCTTTTGTTAACATGTTGTTATGGTGTTGTTGTTCTGAGTTTGATTCTTCATGTTTTATTGCACCTATTATAATTTGCTTTGGATGAACGCATCAGCTAAATGCAATGTAATGTAACTTTTATTACTTATTGGAAAAGTGGACCTAGAATATAAAACATAATCAAACAGCTTTTCTAAAATGAATTGTGATAAAAGTTATAAGAAGTTGGGACCTGTAGGTGTTACAGAAAGAAAGTATTTTCTTCTTCTTTTACCTTCACTTTATGGAAAAGAGGACCTGTTCAGTTTAAAATATAAAACCTAAAATATTAAAACAGCTCTTCAGAAATACAGAAGAAACCCTGACAAACTAAAATGAGTTGTGTTGAAAGCTATGGGAAGTTATGAGCTTTAAGTGTTACACAGATAAAGATATTTCTTCTTCTTTACCATTACTTGCATTTCTGTTTGCCATGTGTATAAATGTTATGTTTATAAATGTTCTATGTGACGGGAGTAAGGATGGAAATGAGCTCAAAGCTAAAATCCGGCTCATTTACATTTCAAAGCATTATTTTGTTTAAAATGGTCATTAATATGTATTGTCCCGGTTCAAATAAACGATTAAATGACATGAAAATACTTCTCAGAAAAGAGGACCTGTTCAGTTGAAAATACAAAATGTAATATTTTGTTTGTAAAGCTAAAGGAAGTTGTGACCTGTAGGTGGAATAAAGTTGTTTCTTATTGTTCTACCTTAACTTTTCAAAGAAGGGGACCTAAATAGAAAACCTAAAATATTAAAGCAACTTTTCATAACATTTGAAGAAACACTGAAACCCTAAAGTGAGAAATCTATAGAACCAATGATCTTTAGTTTACATGTTGAATAAAGATTTCTGTATTTAACATTTAAACTAAAGATCATTAGTAAATAAATAAAGATTCCTTTATTTAACATTTACCACTGCAGGCAAATATTTCTGCTTTCTTTTTTACTTTTTGGAGAAGAGGTACCTGTCCAGCTTGAAATATAAAACCTAAAATTATAGTCGGATTAAACAATGAAAATGAAAATGTATATTTTTCTACAGGAAGTAGTGACCTGACAATGGGCGGGACTTCTGCTGTCATTGAAGTCTCACTGAACCCGCTCTCCCCTAATTCACAAACTGGGGTCAGGGGCCCCCTTCAGGTCTTTTATAAGGATTCTTGGGATGAACTCATTGCCACGGTATTATCTTCCTCTAAAAACATAAATAACCAGTTTTAGAGTGCAGATATTTCTGTGTCTTTGCAACAGAGCGTGGGGGTTACACTTGTCTTTTAATTGGTTTCTCAGGGTGCTGCTGGTGTTTTATCTTCAGCTGTGGATGGCTGAATGGTGAGCCGTAAAAAAAGAAAAAGAAAGGAAGCTTCCCCTGGCAGGCATCTTCCCCCTCAGTCAGTCTGACCGCCCACAGTCCGGGGGGAGAAAGTGCTGCTTTGTGAATGAAGGGAGCGGCGGAGGGCAGAAAACAAACTTTACCAAAACCATTTCCGACGTTTTCACTTCCAACCGGACACGTTTCGACGGTGCAACAGGCGACACCTGGCCGACGAGCAGCGAAGAAAAGACGGTAAGTCACGACGTGTTTTTAGGATCTTGTGTGGCAGTGATAGAAAGCAGATTGACAGGGGGTTTTTTTCGACGGAAAGATGCATGCATTGCAGGCTGACCGTGACTGGAATAACTGCCATGAGATGGGAGATAATTCCAGGGCAGAATTTTAACTCCATAGTCTCTTTTTACATCCTAAAACCTCTGTTTTTGTCCCAACGTGGTATGCTTACAGAGTGCATGTCGTGCAAACTAATGGAGCTTCTTTAAGGACTAATTTGTGTCGCTATCCTTAAATCTGTGACGATTTTAAGATCTTCAGGGATGAAAGTGGGTTGCTAAACTGCATGTAGTGCTCAGCTTGTTGCTAAAAAATGGCACATTTGTATTGTATTTTACATTATGTGCACATGTATCCCGTTTATTTACAGCTAAAAGCATTTTGGTCGTTTCATACAAAACTTCCATCTGCTTTGCCAGTGTGAGTTTCGCAACATTTCATGACTCATGCATAAGACGTGCATTCCCAATGTCACCACAATAGACTCATAGAAGACTCATTCATGATATTATGAGGTTTCTCTTCCAGGGAGTCTGGTCTGCAAGTGGTAAACATAAGATTTGATTACAGTACTGTGAACACGCTTTGGAAACAGTAGCCAGTCCTTTTCTGTGGCTCAGATTGTGTGTCCCTTCAAATGAAATCCCAGTGCTGCTTCAGTTTAATAAACCACAGTGTTGACACTTTTATATGACTGAGCTTTATTAGCTTTTAAGATGACCAGGTTTCACAGGTTTTAAGAATATTTCTATATTTCCTTGAATGTTTAAACCTACTTGCAGATAAACCTGATTCTGATGTGGAAGAAGGCTGGGTGACAATATCATGATATTTCTGATGTAATACCCCACTTAGTCTGAATCAACACTTTTATATTACTGAGGTTTTACTTTATTAGCCATAAGATTACCAGGTTTCACACGTTTTAAGAACATTTCTATATGTCCTTGTTAGTGTAAACCTTATTGGCAATGATTGTGACATGGAAGAATGCTAGGCTATAGCAAATATCATGATATTGCTGTTCCCCACTATTGACATTATAACAATAATAATAATACACTTTATTTAAATAGCACATTTTAAAACATAGTTACAAAGTGCTTTCACATAAAACGGAAAAAATACACAGAAAGTGAACTAAACATCAACATGTAAAAGCAGTTTAAAAATAAATGAAATGTAACAAAAAATAAAAAGCAATTATAAGAAAAGGGAGTTTTTAAATGTGACTTAAAAGAGGTTTTAGGTTTCGCAGGCCTGATCTCCTCACGCAGATCTTTCCGTCGCTAAGAGCAGGAACATTGAACCTACAATATCTAGGGTTCACTATTTGTGCATTGAGACAATATTTACACAATGAGATTTCATCAGTAATGTTTTCTGAGGAATGCAACTTTTTTTTGTAGAAGCTCCCCTGCTGAGGTTATTTCGGAGAAGCTGTAAATCATGGTGGTCAGTCTGGCCTGTGTGGCCTGTCTCTGCCTGGTGGTGGTAGTCCGAGGCGACCCCTGCCTCATCATCAGCGAGATCAACGCCGACAACCCCCGACTGGACACCACTGAGTTCGTGGAGTTGTATCACACGAGTGGACAACGCTCCTCCCTGGACGGCTACACCCTGGTGTTCTTTAACGGAAACGGAAACATAGCCTACAAGGTGCTGGACCTCAAAGGCCACAGCACAGACGACAGGGGGTTCTTCCTGGTGGGCTCGGTGGACATGTTGCCCAAACCCGCCATCCTCCTGCCTCCCAACACCGTCCAGAACGGGCCCGACGCCATCGTCCTCTACCACACGTCTGCATCTCGCTACAACGAGAAGATGAACGTCACCGCCTTCGGAATGGTGGACGCCGTGGTGTACATGACCCGGCGCACTGGAGGGGCGGAGTTCCTCGCTGAGACTCTGACGCCAGGTGAGCCGGCGTTTGTGGAGGATGAATCGACCCTGGAGGGGGACGAGTCCATCGAGAGGTGCCTGCTGTCTGAAGATCGCTGGGGCTTCCAGGTGTCCTCCCCCTCCCCGGGTCAGAGGAATAACTGCACCCCTCCTGCCGCTCCAGCCACCATCCCTGTGATCACCGAGCTGAAGCTGGGAGGAGGGCAGGTGGACGGCTTCGTGGAGCTGACGGAGGCTCCGGCTGCGGGTCCTCTGGCGCTGGTTGTGTTGGACGGGAGAACGGACAGGGTCAGCGTGAGCGTGGACGTGAACTTGGAAACATCCAGGAACGGGTTGATCTCTGTGAACATAGAGAAGAGCTTCATGAAAGGTCAGTGTGCTGTGGGTTTGTTGGGATCTTATGCTGGAAAATGTTATTTTGTTTATGATTGCTTTTGGGTTGAGCTTTCTAGTTCATCAGGGAATTTTGGTACCTTTTCATTTGAGTTTATTTAAAGAATAAGCACCTTGAGATGAACCATATTGTTTTGAAAGGAGTCCTTAACAAAAAAAGACACACACATAGACAAAAGCTCTCCCATGCCTACTAATATACATATCCTGAATTACATGTAATACTACAGCGCTATACACGGCATACAGTATATATGAGCATGCATCAACACATTTAGAAAGAGGTGAGAGAAAGAGAAAGGAACAAAAATCATCATTCTTTAAATGAAATTAGAAGCAAGAGCAGGTCGTTTGAAAGTGAAAAGAGATTTTAGTGAGCTGGGAGTTTGTTTTAATCAGACGGAGCTTTAAAATTGCAAGTCCTTATGGACTCTTAGGAAGGAAAAAAAGGGGTCTCGGTGAGCCTCAGGCTATACGATGACCTATATGGAATAAATTACTCTTTTAATTATTCACTCACTTTCGTTTTATTGTAAATTATTTGTTCCTGTTTTGATTTCTTCTCAGGAGATGATTCTGGGGCAGTGGCTATTTACAGTGGCAGAGCCGTGGACTTCCCCCTGGGCAGTCCACTGAGCCAGATTCAGCCTCTAGATGCGTTTGTGTTTGCTGGACCTGGAAACAAGCCAAGCGCCAACCTCACTGAGACTCTCATCCCCGGCAGAGAGCCCTACCAACTCAGCAACAGGCAAGACACTATGAGGGTCTCCTCCATCAAGTAAAACCAAACCAATGTGACTGCAGTACAGAACAGGAGTTGAGGCGAAAGTGTTGCGAAACACATTGAAGCATTTCTCTCTAAGGGTCAGCTTGTGACCATTGTTCCTCTTTGCTGATACATTTTTAACCGTTTGGTGCGTCATCCCTGTGGAGCAATCGTCACAAGTAGACTTTCTTTCACACTGAGTCGAAGACATAGAAATTGATTTTGAAATTGCAAGTTTACAGTAATTTGCACGTCACTGATGAGAACTGAAGGTTACAAAACAATACTGAAAGGTTTTCAGTTACGCTAGCGTCGCCGTGAGGCTTTACTGAAGTGCAACTGCTTGGAGCAAAATGCTGAGGACAAACATGACAAAAAGAATGTTTAATGTTTAACATTGTTGGCAACAGCTGATGTGGGTTTTATTAGTGTTGCAGTCATTTAGTCACAAACAAAAACGTATGGACCTTTATTAGAAGCCATAAAGCCAACCAGCTGGTTGCACTCGGATAAAATAAGGGTTGATTCATTTGATTTGTTTTTTAATTATTTCATTTTTGTTTCAGTTTAAGAGAGGGGGGCTACTATCTGAGTCGCTGTGGTGTGGCCACCTGGGCCAGAGACCCTGGTGTCTTCTGGGAGGCCCCGCAGACCCCAGCTCAGCCAAACCAGTGCCCCTGGCCAAAGATCTGCCCGCACAGCATGGGTGAGTGCTGCATGACTGTTATTTATATTATATACCGAACATTATTAAGATCTGTATTTGGTTTGATTCAAAAGAAGATTCTTCCTGCAGTTTGCATGCAGTAAGAAAGGGAATAGGTCATGATTGACAGGCAGTATGAACGCCCATCTGATTCAGACATTGTGCAAATTACATAACGTTTGGCCATGATAAGTAGGCATGAGAACAAGATCATGAAGTAGTGACAATGACTCAACAGTGAAGAGAAATAACGTGCGGCTTTGAGGAAAAACAGGATGAGTAATCTGCAAGGAGAGACTGTTAATGTTGAATACTTGGCACATTAGGAGCTACATGTGTAGGCATGCAATCATGGATCATTTCTACTAAATGTCTTATTAATCTTGAGGAACAATGGAATAATTCTCAGACAGACATTCGTCATCATGCCCATCCTGCAGTCTGCTGACCGCGGGGAAATTGTTTATTTTATCATTGGTCAGCTGAGGAACTAGGGAACAAAGCTACATCACTGACAAAGGTATTACAAATTAAAGAACTGAGATCTGGTGATGGATGTTGCTTCAAGAATCAACCAACATTAAGAGAAATGAAAGATAATAATGAACTCAGAGAATCAGTTTCCTTGTGGACTTCTTCCTCTTTTCCCTTGAAAAGATGTATATGTAAATGGTTTGGAAACATATTGTAGAATGCAGCTAGATTTGTCAAAATATGAAAGACAAAAATATGCAGCAAGCAGCCAGATATGGTTTAAGATAGGAACTCTTGAATACATTGACTTTTAAAGATTAAACACCTTATTTGTATTCTTATTATTCTTATTATAATGTATTCTTATTATTAAAGCTCCAGAACAGCTACTGAATGGACCTGGTGGTGAGATTTCTTTCTCCACTTCTTTTCCCAAGATCAGGAAAATATTTTAAACCTTAAGATCCTCAAAATCCTGACAGATTCTGATTTTTATTTATTACAATATTAAGCATTGGCTAGTGTCCACCCTGCCTTAGGTTACACCTGGAAAAGACTTCAAGGTTAGCCAAACTTTAATGGAAGAGAAAAAAAACGATTATGTGGGAAATACTTCTTCTAAATTCTCATTGAATTGATTCCTGAAAGATGATACTGCCATCTGTTGCACTTTATAGGTATTGTGTTACTGTCCCAAACATAAAATGAGAGCATTAATATAATTAACGTTCTTAATGTCCCTTTTATATTCATTCAAATGCATTCAAAAAAATTGCTTAATAAGCTCAATCCCGTTTCTGCCAATAACAAAATAGACACCACTCTCAAATATGCCTAAACAAATATAAAGTTATGGCCAGCAGAAACTTAGCTTAGCATAAATTATTTGAAGCAGCTAGCCTGATCATGTCCAAAAGAAACAAATTCTGCCTAAAATAATCTGTAAAGTTATTTTATTAGCATGTTATGTGTCTGTTAAGTCAACCCAAATACCACAGTGAAACTATTCCTTTAACAGCAGCAAATTCAAACCTTTCCTTATGCGTTAGTGACTCCAGGAGGCACCGATTCCCCTCCCCACCTCCCACCCTGGGGGAACAGTGACTTCCTGATCAACGAGCTGAACACGGACACCCCCGGCGCCGCTGAGGACGGCGAGTACATCGAGCTGTGGCACCCGTCGGGGCGCCGGGTGTCCCTGCAGGGCATCTGGATCCTGCTGTTCAGCGCGCACAACAACAAACCCTACAGGGAGATCAGCCTGAGTGGACACTACACCACCTCTAAGGGCTACTTCCTGCTGGGCAGTGACAGGCTGGTGCCGGCCCCGTCGCTCCGCCTGCCCCCCAACACCATCCAGAACGGGCCTGACGCTGTGGCGCTGTATCGAAGCCCCTACGGCCCGCCGTCCGCCTCACAGAGGGGCATCCCCACCAAAGGGCTCATGGATGCGGTGGTGTACCGGCAGAGGGGGTCGGATAAGGAGGCGCAGGATCTGAGTAAAGCTCTGACCCCGGGACAGCTCCCTCTGCTGGAGGACCCCGAGGTTCTGCCCGGAGACGAGGCCCTCAGTCGCTGCAGGGGCCTCTACCCGTACGACCTGTCCGCTTTCTCAGTGAGTGCAGAGGTTTCTCACAGCATGTTGAATTCAAACACTTTGTTAGTACCGTAATTTTCGGACTATAAGCCGCGCCTTTTTCCCTATTTTTCGACGCTGCGGTTTATATAACGGTGCGGCTAATCTATGGATTTTTACAGCTAACGGCCAACACCTTTAACTCTATGGGCTCTATGGCCGGTCCGCGGACCCCCACCTTTAAGCGGCGGGTTCCAGCAGGAAAAACTGGAGGCCGGAAAAGAGTGAGACAGGTAGCGCGCAAAAGTAAAAGTGGAACCGAGAGTGGTATGCCGCTGCTGCGGCTTATATTCAGGTGCGGCTTATAGTCCGAAAATTACGGTACTAACTCTGATGTGGCCAAGTGGCAGAAACACAAGATTGTGGAAAACATCTTTAATTAAATAATGTAGGGAAAGGGAAGTTTACTTATTCACCTTTTTGCTGGGAAATAGATGAGAATACAGCTACCGCTCATATTTATGAATATGATGCTAGGTCAGGTTAGCCTAAGTCAGCACAAAGACGCAGGCAAAGAAAATAATCATGATACGTGTAATTTTAGTATGTACAAATGTTTAAAATATAGAAACGTACAAATAAATAAACACAAATACAAATTTGACGAAAATAAATACAATCAAAAATAACTAAATGAATACACTAAGAAAAAACTAATCATACATACAAAGTGAAAATTGAATAAAGAAAAATGAAAATAAAAATGAATATCATCTTTAATAAAAGAAAGAAGTGAAAATTGAATAAAGAAAAATGAAAATAAAAATGAATATCATTTTTAATAAAAGAAAGAAGGGATAAGTCCGGTTTGCAACAGACTCAGTGTCAATAGCCGTAAATTGCTTCTATAACTTTCCGGAAATGTATTTTCACCAAAGGCGGTAGTTCAGGAAGTTTTTAAACAAAACCTTAACAAAGTGTTTTTGCTGTTATTGCACCCATATCCAAAGTGATGTAGCTTTTCCTTATGGGATTCTTTCAAGACATTTTTAAACCATAAATGTTTAAATTCATCAATCTCTGCAGGTGGCTCCGCCCACCCCTCTGAGGGAGAACATCTGCCCCCGCCCGCCTCCCGCCCCTGAGGGTGTGGTCATCAGCGAGGTGGCGAGCAGCCATTGGACCAATCACAACCAGCAGAGGAGCTTTGTGGAGCTGCACGGCCCCCCCAGGACGGACCTGCGGGGCCTGGTGCTCTCCGTGTTCGATCAGGAGCACAGCGGCACCGTCATCGCGATGCCTCTCACCGGCTCTGTGGACGACGATGGACTCTACGTGGTGGGAAATGTCACCGGAGCAGGTGAGGGCAGGAGGAGGTCGTGTTGGCTTTCCTCTCACTTTATTAATAATAGTGCACTCTGAATAGTCTCTCCCACACACTCTCTCTGTGTCTTTGTTTTCTCATTTTACTTGTTTTGAAACTATACCACTGTTGTGCAACGACACTATTCATGTGTAATAAACTAGTGCTGAAGATGAATTTGAATATTTTCAGAAATTGCAAAATGGACTTAATATTTAAATGTATTAAAAGTTTTAAAACACCATTTTTTCTAAAGTTTTGAAGCTGGGGAATTATCCCGGCCTGCAAATCATATTCTACAGACTCAACAAAACCGAATTGTTTGCAAAAAATCCTTTAAACAAACACACCGTAATCATTTAATGTATTTTGGAATCATGATAAGAGTTAGGATTCAAAAACTACCAATGTCGTGAATCATACCGCAATTGCAATATCAGTAATCAGTTTTTCTTTAAACACGTTATTATTGTAAAAAATATATTATAAAAAAAAAAAAAAATAATTTCTGATTCTGATGTAAATTAAAGTGGACCTATTATGCTATATTGGAAACATATATTGTAGGGCCATACCTATACAAAATATGTCTGTGAAGTTTTTTGCTTAAAATACCAAACAGATCACCCATTGTAGCCATGCCTCATACTGCTCAAACACCTCTTTTGCAGCCCTGTTAGAGAAACGCGGATTTTGGGTCCTTAGCTTTAAAAAAATAAAAAGAGGTGGTGGAGCTAATGCCTGATCAGAATTCTACCGGAGATAAAGTTAAATTATGCTGTGATAAAACGCCATCCTGTTCTAAACCACATCAAAGATTACATTTTCTGAAACAGTATGGAGCTCAAATGCTTTTTCTCTTGCGGGTTTATCACAAGGTGAGTTCTTTTTTTTATTTCCTGCTTTTTAAACACAAGTGCTCTCCAGTACAGGTTAGCTCTGAGTGTTAGCGACGCTTGCTAATGTAAACAAAGACGAGATTACGTCCAAAACATGTCAGGCATTGTTTCTGATAGCAACTTTGTGTGGGTCCGCCGCCGATTTGACGTCAGATCGGCAGCAAATCTGTATCCGCTCATTGTACCCCTGTTTTCGAAAGATTTGGGTACGGAGGAAAAGAGATAGGGTTTTATTTTCTGACGCTGCGTGAGTTCCCCATGTACCTGGGACACCTATTTATGTATAAAAGACATCACAAAGTGCATTTTGCATGATANACGGGACCGCGCCGCCCGGCACGTTCATGTGACGTGTTCAGTACTACATGAGTTTTACCTTTACCCATGGATGCACAATAAGAACAGATTATATGATTATATGAATACTTTCGTGACGTTTCGCTCTCTCAAAAGTTGAGCCATTTTGTCTTCATGCGCCAATGAGCAACTCTCATAGGAATGAACGAGGCCCCGCCTCCCACGCTGTATCCAGTTCTTATGATACATCCATGGGTGTATCATGCAGTCTGTCTTCCAGTTGTTGCCTCTTTTGATTGACTAATACACACTACCGCCGCCTGTTAGTAAGGAGAGTTATTGCCACTCACGCATGCGCAGCTCGTACGTGCTACTTGGCCGTCGGCAGAAGTCTTTGCAGTGTGCTCCATTGCAACTGTTTGCCAAGACGCAGGAGACGTGAGGCGACACAACAGTCGGGTCCGTCGGGACGTGTTCTTTTGTGTCAGATTGGTGTGTTGGGGCCTTTACTCCTAAGGAATACCATCTGCTCATTCATGTCCACAATAAAAGTATGCAGTTTTTTTGTTGCGTTGTCCAATGTGAGGGTCCAAGGACAGAGGGTGTCTTATTCATATTCTGTACAAACTGTAAAGTCCACTGAGACAAATGTAAAATGTGTGATATTGGGCTATATAAAAACACTTTGATTGATTGCCTACATTATTTGCTATTAACTTTTCTGTGTCTCTTTGTGAGGCTACATCACTGAGCACGATCAGTGTTTTTAATAACCTCTTAAGCCCCAAGCCTGTTTTTCAGGTTTCAGGCTCGAAAATGATATTCCCAGAACAAATGACCATATCTTCCCTTCTAAAAGGGTTAAATTAATAATCGTAATTATAAACTTGTGAGTTGGATGTAGAAAAGTCAGAATCAATATAGATGTTTTTTATTTTAAAGAAAATTCAGATTGAACATGGTAAAAAACTGTAAATTATAGTGTCCGTCCAAAAAATATTTTGTACTTATAGTGAAAACTAACCATGGATGATGGGTTAGTAGACTAAAAGCTTTAGCAATCGAAAGTACAACATATAATAAGTACCCTGTATCAAGATTGATGCAAAACAAGTGATATTTGACCTTTTTTAGACTAGATTTTAGCAAAAAAAACCTCTTCTGGGGCCATTTGGGTGGATTTTCCTTATCTCTGGCCCCCCTTGCTCGATTTTGACATGTGACATCTCTTCCTGACCGTTAGAGCCAATAGAATCGAAGGGAAATCGTCCCGCACACTCTCATGTTAAAAGAAAAAGGTTTCGTCTTTGCGCATGCAAGCTGGCAAAAGATGGTAGAAATATCCCTGCTCTGATATCTTGAAACGGAAATGCAGTTTTATTGCTTATGGATTATCAGAACATTTCAAAGGGGACACAGTCACATTGGATATTAACCTATGGATTAACTACAGCATCGTCTTTATCGTTTTAATGCCATTGAAGACCAGTTTTGACCAGTCAAAA
>NW_011343669.1:422311-423428 GCF_000735185.1 Notothenia coriiceps | reverse complement strand
ATCCAACATATCGTTTATGATCGCAAGGAGACACAGAATCTAACGGTGCACACTTCAACACTGAAAGATACAAACTCGCGACGTTATCAACAAAAACGTACAGCAAAACAAGTGGCGCTAGGTGGCCCACAACGCTAACATGGCTTACCTTGGTCTTTGTCTGGTCAAAACTGGTCTTCAATGGCATTAAAACTATAAAAACGATGATGTAGTTAATCCATAGATTAATATCCAATGTGGCTGTGTCCCCTTTGAAATGTTCTGATAATCTATAAGCAATAAAACTGCAATTCCGTTTTAAAATAGTAGAGCAGGCCATTCTTACGCTCTGTAGCTTCATTGAATGCGTGAAGATTCTATTGGCTCTAACGGTCAGAAAGAGATGTCACATGTCAAAATCGAGCAAGGGGGGCCAGAGATAAGGAAAATCCACCCAAATGGCNGTAATAATACAAGAATAAAGTCATAGTTACGGGAATAAAGTCGTAATAATACGAGAATAAAGTCATAGTTACGAGAATAAAGTCGTAATATTACAAGAAATTCTTGTAATATTACGACTTTATTCTCGTAACTATGACTTTATTCTCGTATTATTACGACTTTATTCCCGTAACTATGACTTTATTCTTGTATTATTACGACTTTATTCTCGAAATCTCTGTTATTTTTGTCTAATTGTGGCCCTAATACTCCGTCGTACATTTCAAAGGGGACACAGCCACATTGGATATTAATCTATGGATTAACTACATCATCGTTGTTATCGTTTTAATGCCATTGAAGACCAGTTTTGACCAGACAAAACCAAGGTAAGCCATGTTAGCGTTGTGGGCCACCTAGCGCCACTTGTTTTGCTGTACGTTTTTGTTGATAACGTCGCGAGTTTGTATCTTTCAGTGTTGAGGGGCCCCGTTAGATTCTGTGTCTCCTTGCGATCATAAACAATATGTTGGATCTGCAGCTAGGATCAGTAATAAGGGAGCTAGGAGTGATTTTCGGTGCAGTAATAGGTTAGCATTTTTCGCTCGGGGCTAATTCAGAGGCTCACTGTAAGCATTGTGTTTTTTTTTTTGAAGAAAAAAATGAAAAAGATCAGTTAAATGAGTTTTTTCCC
>NW_011343669.1:422016-422275 GCF_000735185.1 Notothenia coriiceps | reverse complement strand
CGCATTCAAACACTTGTTCTGTTACCAGCTGTATTCACCTTGCAGGTGCAGCTATGTGGCTTTTATCCTGGATAAAGTGTTTAAGTCATGGATGTTTAAAGTTTAACTTCATATTTGACTAATATTATAGTTGACTTTTCATTCAGGAAGTATGACGCTGCGCTGTCAGTACGCTTCTCCATGTTTGTGATTGGTCGAAAGCTCCAGATACCACCCCTTTCATGTGAACGCGCACCTAACTAGATAGGGCACGGCTGGC
>NW_011343669.1:421759-421978 GCF_000735185.1 Notothenia coriiceps | reverse complement strand
CGAGAGCGCGTATGTTTTGGATTAGGCCAACCGGCTAACTCAAACATATGCAGGTTAGGTTGAACCAGCTTCGTAGTACAGGCCTCTGGTCCTTCAGGCTAAACATAAACACATCTGCAAAAATATGGCCTACAGCTCAAAATGGCAAAGAGCAGTGGCGGCCGGCCGGCGCTAGGGGAGCCGCCCCACCTCATCCCACATTACAAATTAAAATTAAAA
>NW_011343669.1:374747-421719 GCF_000735185.1 Notothenia coriiceps | reverse complement strand
CATATTAAGTGCAAGAGATTTTGATTAATGCCACACTGGTGTTTGTTTTTCCATCTTGTGTCAACCCAGGTCTTTGACCCACTGCGTTTTCTCCCGGAGAATGTTTCCAAGAGGCCTCCTCACGCATTCGTGCCCTTCTCTGCTGGGCCAAGGTTTGTCCTCATGATACCGTTTGACTAGCTCACTAAAAATAGGGCTACAGCTAAGTTTACAACACATTACAATACAATAGCACTGCATTAAAAACATATTTGGCAAACACGAAAGGCTTAGTGAAAGGCTGTTGTCCAACCTATTCCATTATTATGTAAATCAAAAATATATATATCATTTGGTATTGACTGTTCATCTGATTTCCATAACCTTAAGTGCTGTCTTCCTATATGATGTTACTTTAAAGCTTAATTTGTCACCACATTCCTCTCATTGGTGCTGTTTTCCTCACTCAGAAACTGCATTGGTCAGAACTTTGCCATGAACGAGCTGAAAGTGTCAACAGCGCTGACACTGAAGAGATACCATCTGATCGAGGACCCAACGCAAACACCACAGATACTTCCTCGACTGGTGCTTCGTTCACTTAATGGCCTCCACATCAAAATAAAACCTGTAGACCCATGAGTGAAAATGGAAATAACTGTTGAAAAAAAACCTGGGAAATAAATGACTAATAAGGGAACTTCTTCTATGATTTGACTCAACTTTTAAACTAACAAATAATCATAAACATACTAATGAAGTGATTAACTGTTAAGTATTTTATCAAGTGTCTAATCGTTATTTACACTGGAGCCTGTGTTAATGAGACATTTATCGCACTTTACATATAAAAGGAAGATGATTTTTGTGATCGTCAAAAGGAAAACCTAAGTAACATTTTCGTTTCACCATTTATAAATGCATCTCAACTGGTTTAACTGAGCTTTGTACAGAGCACCTTGACATTATGTAAATGTTTTCATGGAAATGTTAGTGTGACCTTAAACAGGTCATTGCACTCTTGTGCAACATTTCAGTTTATGTAATGTGGTGTAATCATTCAAATTGAATCATTATGTTTTCAAAATCAGCCATGTATTTAGATTCTTTAACTTTCCTCACTCGTCACGTTAAATATTTTTATAATAAAGCAATTTTTCCATTCCATTCATTCTCCATTTTTTTTTTATCAAAACAGAATAAATTACGGAGTATTAGGGCCACACTTAAAAAAAAAAAAGAAGAGATTTCGAGAATAAAGTAGTCGTAATAATACGAGAATAAAGTAATAATACGAGAATAAAGTCATAATTACGAGATTAAAGTCGTAGTTTCACAAGTGACTTGAGAAGGAGACAACAGCAGCGTCCTGAATGAGGAATGTGGAGCATCTTGTGAAGCAGTAGGCTACTTTAGTTTAGGTTTCTCAAATAACGACATACTTAATCTTTTGGCACATCAGCATCAGATTATCATAAGTATTAGAACTTTGAAAAGGTTGTGCAAGAAACTATGTCTATTATTTCGAAGAAAGAACCAAACGGACTTTGGAGATTGTCTCCTTTCTGCAGGAGGAAATGGCTGGTTCTGGCCGACTACAAGGCTATCGTTGGTTACATCTACGAGCTGTTCAAAGGGGATTTGTTGTTTCACAAGAAACGATGAGACTTGTAATCAAGGCTTTGGATCCAGAAGGAGTCGAACGATAGCCTTGTAGTGGAATCGGAATGAGCTCCCCATTGAAATCAGGACAGCAGAACGCTTACACATCTTCCGGCGCAGACTGAAAACTCATCTCTTTCGACTCCACTTCGAGCGATAGAATTACTAACAAAGAATTGCTAACAAAGCACTTATATACTAATAAAGGACTGGCTTATCTAAAGCCAGTTGAGTAGCACTTGAAATGTTTTAGCTCTATGAAACCTGATGTACTTATATGATTCTGCTTTCTTCAAGTTTGTAGTTCCTCCTGCAGAAAGGAGACAATCTCCTCCAAGTCCGCTTCTCAAGTCACTTATGAAACTACGGCTTTATTCTCGTAACATAATTACGAGAATAAAGTCGTAATATATTACAACTTTATTCTCGTAATGTTACAACTTTATTCTCGTAACTATGACTTTATTCTCGTATTATTACGACTTTATTCTCGAAACCTCTCTGTTTTGTTTTTTCTAAGTTTGGCCCTAATACTCCGTCGTAGTGTTGTACCACTGGCAGCATCAACAAAGAAACCCTAATAGAAGAGGTTGTACAGATGAAAGATGAAAGGCATCAATGACACAAGTGACTGCTGGGCAATCTTAAAATTGGCTTTGGGAGATTGGAAGCTTCACAAAGAGACGCTTGTGGTGTCCCATCCTTCAGTTCATAATGAGATTCCTCATAAACAATTTTCTTTTGTTGCCCTTTTGTGAAAAACAGACGGATGATACTTTTCATACTACTTTTCTGTGTATATTCTAAACCATATTTTGCTAGGTATATTTTCTTTTGTGGTGTTTTTAGAACAAGTTGTTTGTGTCAATACTTACCGACTGATATATTTTGATTTCTATAAGGATAAGCTTTTAATAAAGACTGAAATAAACTCCCACTGAGAAGCAAACCCCTGTGGAGCTGAAACAGAAACACTACCGAGGAGCAAGATTGAAAACCGCTGATTTCAATTTGCTGGCTTATTACACAATATTTTAACTGCATAAAAACAAGCACAGAAAAAAGTTTAAAACAAAAGAAAAGGTTTGACTCACTCCAGTGTTTGCAGAGTTTGGTTTCTCATTAGAGCCCCCGCCAGTGCCAGGGCGCCACTTGTGCTCGCTGAGACTCCCTGGAGACTATGGAGACAGAATATGTGAACACATGGAAAAGTGACAGAAAAAAAGGGTTTCTATATATATTTAAGACTGACTTCTGTTCTTTATTTCAGGTTAAATACCAAGATATTGATCAATTATGGCACATAAATGCAATACTAACCACAATATACGCAGAGACATGTTGGTTTTCAAGGCTTCGGCAAGAAAGATGACGCCTTCATTCCCGATAGCATTCTCCTGTAGACTGCAGCAAAGACACATTCCGTGACAATTGTGAATAATAGCTACGACTGAAATGACACATAACATAAGTAGCTCATGAGACCACGATCAGTCGTCTCACTCCTGTCACTAATCATTTTCACACAGAGAGGAGAGTTACATTAATGTGGTAATGAGGCTGAAAACAGCTCTGAAACATTGACCTTACTCCAAGAGCTGAATTGTGGCATTAGTGAGGAGAGCGTTGGCCAGAGCTTTAGTGGCAGAGCACTTGATGAAATTCCACTGGAGACTGTAAACAGAGGCACAGAAAGTCAACCATTACGCAGATACTGTATGCAGGGTTTTTTACATGTCACAAGTAAGGACAATACATGCAAGGAAACATTTGCAATAACAATATTGTGTTCTGTGATTCAGATGTAATGATTTTCTTAAAACCCGCGTTATTAATTGTTTTACAATTTGGGGGCAGCACAACAAGCGGTAAACATCAAAATATGTAATCACCATATACATTTCATTATGCAAAGCGGCTAGTAAAGAAATTTACAAATTGAGCAGTATAAGAGTGTTCATTTCGAGTTCATGTTATCTCATCTACTGAGAAAATAAGTTGGTCTTTGTTTTTTCATGCTCTGTTTTAGTCAACATAATGCTACTAACATTACGTTGGCTTTCGCTTCGTGTTTCCAAAAAAGAAACATACAGTTGGGTTTAAAAGGTTCTTTACTAAAAAATAAAATACATGAATTGACTAAAGACAATGCTAATTTGAGATGTAAATGTGACCTGAGAACGAGTGAACTTGTACGTTGTCTACTCAAACTTTATATACGCTAAAATCTCGGTATTGCTGATGGGAACTGCAGATATTCTCACACCACTCCGAGTGACCCTTTCACATTTAATGTAGTAATCTCCATAAGTACAAACATATGAATTAGACCAGCTTTAAAAAGGTACTTATGCATTAAAATAAAGCTAAGTTATTTATTCTGCATATTTCTTTCAAATGTTTCTGAGACAGTTTGTTTCTGAGACAAAATCTCCGCATATAACGGTGCATACTTTATTTACAATGAGACGTTTTGAAAACTTTCAATCTTTTTCTTCTATTCTTGTACAAATGTTATGCTCTTTGGGAAAATGTTCAAAGCGGAACGTAGCTGATCCTTTAACTACTCGCAGGCTCAGGCGTGTGTCCTTTTGCCTTTGTGTTAAACGGCCTGACTTACTGCAGAGAGGTGAGGCCTCGATTCACTTTGATCGCACCAGCTATAGCTTGAACCCCTTCATCGTGCAGGAGGTTGGCTGTGAGACTGGGATAAAAGAACACACACACACACACACACACACACACACACACACACACACACACACACACACACAGTAGATAAAGTTAAACAATCACACAATACCCAATTACTCAAGTTAGGTGTTATAAAAGAGTGCATATGTGGTGTTAATCAAAGTCTTTTACTGTTTGCTCAACATGTCTGCAAATAAAATGTAGCTGCTGTGAAGTTTGAAGAGGCAACTATTTAGTTGGGGAAAAAGCAATTAAAGAAATGACAACTTAGTTGACTTATGCTTTGAAGTTCAGTTTTTGAATAACACCATAACTCTTCACAGTGTTCATGCAGTATTCTCATGGGTTTGTGATTTAGCACAGGCTGGGGTTGAGTGGGTGGGCACTTGACATTGTGTGAGCAGTGGCATAATGCAGGGAATTACAGAGCACACTACTCATAATAAGGTGACTCACTCGAGGTCCTGAAGCGAGTTGTTTTCATGGAGGGCCTGGGCCATGTTCTTCGCCCCTTCGACCCCAATGGAGTTCTCCCTCAAACTATCAGATGCAGAAATATGGAAAAGAAAGGATAAGAAACTACAGTTTTCACAACAATCTCCCATTGTTATTTGTATTTAAAAGCGATAGATAAAAAGAATGATAACACTCTTACATCTGTAAAGGTTATATAAAGCAATAGCCAGCATTTACTTAGCTTAGCATTTTAGAAAAGACTGAAAATCAATGGTAACAAAGTCCACCTAACATCACCTCTGGAGTTCTGAAGCTAAGCTAACTAAGGAAGTGAATATTTTTTGTGAAAAAATCTGAAGTTTTTTTAATGTTTTACTTTTTCAATAGCTTGAATATCATGTGACCAATTGACTTTGTTTTTCTACACTGGACAAGTAGGACAAAGTTTATTTTTAATAGCTTTAGAAACTATTGAAAATAAACAAGACTGAAATAAACTGAATTTTCATAACAGCATTCATATACATCCTATAAAAAGGGTTTAACAGTTCTGTATTGATGTGGAGTCATAATGACACATACAATATTAAACATAGTCCAAAGTTATTATTTTAATTGCTTAACAAAAATAATCATTTAAAAAACCAGCTCGAGTGCGCTAGAATTTGAAAAGTACACAACCGGAAAAAATCTGCCCCTTCCTTCAGACTTCCTTACAGAGCCCCTCCTCCAACACACACGAACGCGCACACGACCAATGAGGGCACGAGATAAATTTATGCACAGATGGAAGGCTGACAGGCAGGTAGGCCATCCAGTTACTTTAGCCGGGCCGGCTCAGATGATTGGTCGTGCTTTTTACAGCGCCACGGGTTCCACAGATTACATTTTTTTATGTATTTATTGTCAAAGCTCTTAATGTATTCATTGCTATCGGGATGTTAAGAGTATTCCATGGAATATAACAAAAAGTGTTTCTGAAATAAATTACATACCCCACCTTTAAACTCACCAATAAACTCAAATAAAATTACAAATTAATTGGTTATCAAAAAAGCTGTGCCTCATAAGGAACATTTATTAGATATTTAAGCATGTTTTTTTACAAAAATGGGCAAGTTATCTTCGAGGTATCGATTATAAAATGTGTTTTTTGTTATTCAAATGGCAATGTACTGATGGTCCCTAATTAAAATCCTGTGGTTAAGAGAGAGGGATCGGATGTGAGCTAACCGTCTTCTGACTGCAGACAGACTGTGGAACAGAGTACGTGCCATGGTTTATTAGCGGATGTGTCTCAATAACAAGGTCAACCTGTGGTGTTTTTGTTGTTATATTTGGTTGCAACAGTGCTGTTCTCTCTCTTTAAAAAATCACGTCCTTATTTTGCGTCTTGAATCAGCTGGTTTCAAGAGCTGGTGGACTTTTGATAAACTTATTAGAGTTGTCTTTGCCAAAGCTCAATACTCACTTCAAGGAGACCAGACCACGGTTTAGCCGGAGCGCTTTGGTTAGCGCCGTCATCCCCTTGTTGCTGATGGAGTTACTCTGAAGTCTGTCGAAACAAAAAAACAGAAGTAAAGTACTGGCAAGACAAACTGCGTAATTGTTGCACAGTATGTAAGCCATAGTGTTACAACCAACAATGGTAAAATGAATTAGCAGTGGAATTTCAAATGGAAATTGATAATGGTAGAAAGCAGGAGGTACTGACTGCAGCACCAGCAGCGTGTGGTTCACTGTCAGAGCCTCGGCGAGAGCCACTGTTCCTTTGTCCCCGAGCTGGTTACTACAAAGACTGCAGAAAAAGTCAAATAATTAATGACGATCAGTATGTGACCCCCTAATAGGCTGTTTAATAAAAAACCTTTCATAAGAAAACATCTGGCAGCATGTTATTATTGAGCTTACTGAAAACCTGAAAATAGACACGAAATAAAGAGGAAAGAACATAGATAAAGAAGAATATGTATGTCTTAAATGCATTAGATTGGAAGTGATTTGTTATTGCATAATTATACATGATATCATCAATATGAGTGCAGTGAAAAAGTCTATCTTTGAATAACTACATCAGTTTTGTGAGGGTCCGGTTTGTCTTCAGCGCCTCTGCAATCCTTTTGGCTCCTCCAGCTCCAACCATGTTCTTCCGTAAACTAAATAATGACATGCACGAAAGGCAAAATAAGTGATTTCTCTGCAAAAAAAAATGTATAAAATCAAATATGTCTAACTAAAGGGAAACACTCACTTCAGAGACACCAGTTTGCGATTGCAATGCAGCACTTCTGCGAGAGCATGAGCCCCTTCCTCTTCAATGGAATTGTTCTGGAAGCTGAGAAGTGGTGGAAATTGAGCAATTACATCAAGTCCAGTTGTTAGACTGGCAACTGTTAGGGTAATACTAATTTCTCTATGGACTACGCCAATTATACTCACTTGATTGATACCAGGACTTGGTTCATTTTTAGAGCCTCTGCAAGGAACTTTGCGCCTTTAGAGCCGATGTTGTTGTTCCGGAGACTGAATTATAAAAAAAGCTGGTTAGATGAAGGACAGTATACATAACTGTAAAATATGAAGACTTCAGCACAAATTGTGACTATTATGTTTAAAGCTGCATTGAATGTGACATATTTGTGATCTAAAGAAATGCTCAATATGCAGAAAATGAATTGAATTCCAAAGGTTGTGCCTGTCACTTGATTCAATTCTCTTATAGGTCAAAGGCAAACAAACAAATCTCACTTGAGAGACGTTAGCGTCCGGTTCACCAAGAGCGCTCGACTCAGAGCTTTGGCACCTTTGTTGCTGATGGCATTCTCTGCCAAACTGAAGGAATGAGTAAAAAAAAGTTAAAATATGACAAAAATATTGATCACTGGCTGTCTCTAACAGAAAAAAGACACTGACTTGTTATAAAAAAGTTAAACTATTCATGTCAAAAATCCTTTCAAGTTCAAACTACAGTGGTTCAGAACTGATAAAACGTTCTTCATACTGAAAAATAAGTGTTATCGCACCTTATTTTCTGAATATGGCAGTCTTTAGCACTGAGGAGGCTTCCCAGCAGCTCCATGACATCATCTTTAAAGTGATTGTTCTCCAACCTGTGAAGTAGATACGTGTTAAAAAGTGTTACCCTTCTCCTGAGTTTTAGTTCACTGGGCGATGGTGCTTTCGGGATCTGACCTGAGAAAGCTGCAGTACAGCAGCTGTGGGAGCAAACATTTGACCGTGGCGTAGTTCAGGGAGCCGGTGAGGTTGGTCTGCTCGCTGCACTCTGCCGACACATGCAGCAGGTAGCCCAGCACCACACAGTGAGCGCGAGTTAGCTTCCCTGCCAGGCTGCCCAGCTGCAAGTCTTCCTCCACGCTCCGCAGCAGCTCTGTGTGCTGCAGCTCCTGTAAACAATAAGCCAGGTTGACCGACCGCAGGGACACCACCGCCCCCCCACTGACCAACAGACTCTGGAGAAACCCCGCTGCCCACGCCTTCTGGTTCCCATCGTCCTTCCCGAGGGCCAGCAGCCCAGCGAGAGGCTTTATTGCCGCCGGACACAGCAGGCCTGTCAGGAAGCGCACAAACACGTCCAGGTGACCGTCCTCCGCCTGCTGCGAGTGCTGGAAGGCGCTTTTGAAGTGGTTCTGGAAACCGATCTTGGGCCAAGACATGGTGCTCTCTGAGAATAAGTCAAAGAGTGCCCGCTTGGAGGAGATGTGGTAGAAAGTAGCTGCAAGAAACTCCTGCAGAGTCAAGTGAGTGAAGCGGTATGTCGTGGACAAGGCCGACTCCTCCCGAACAAGAACTCCAGCCCCCAGACTGCACTGGGTCAACAGCAGGTCTATCCCGTAGGCCCGGAGGTCCTGCTCGCTGAAGGTGTACTTGTGTTTGAGGAGCCCGTAAAACGCCAGACGCCCAAGGTTTCCCAGCAGTTTGCGATTAGTCCCGTGAAGCTGCTCCATTTTCACTGGCTCCCGGCCCCTTGGTTCACCTACCTCTGCCTTCATGGAACAAAAGTGAGCGTAGAGTTCGGTACACGTCCTGGGGAGGCTTTCCTGTGTTTCACTCTGCATGATGTACATCAGAGTGTCTGCTACTATCCACGAAATGCAAGGTATGTAGCACATCACCATTAGGATCTTATTGGACTCCAAGTGCGCCCAGATCTTACTGGAAAAATCCCTCTCGGAGAAGTGGTGGTTTAGGAAGAGCTGGATGTCCTTTGAGCTGAATCCTGGGATTTCAGTCACCCTGTCAACCAATCCTCCGGGGATTAGTGAGGCCACCCCGGGCCTGGAGGTCACCCACACCGCTACGTCAGGGAGCAGATTCCCCCGGATGATGTTAGTCACCAGGTCATCGATGGACACCTCTTTCTTTGGGTCGCTGCAAGGAGCTGCATCGGAGAAATTTAAGGTGCAGCGAAATTCGTCCAAACCATCGAGAATGAGCAGTGTGCGGCAGGAGCTGCTCAGGACCAGACCGGGGATCCGTTAGATGAGGAAAAGCCATTTTCACCAGCCTCTCAGCAGAGACTTTCTCCAGGGAGTTCAGCTCGCAAAAAGTGAAAGGCAAGATGAAGCTCACATCGGTGCAGATGGCTCCTTGGCTCCACTGTCGGAGGAAGTGTCGGACCCAGGTTGTCTTGCCGATACCAGCCACCCCGACTGTGAGGGAGACCCGCGGGGGTAAACTAACCCGGGTCAAAGGCTCCAAGAGTTTGGTCAGCCCAAGCTGTCTGAGATGATTTCTCTTCCTTCCTCGAGTCGCCCCGACCTGCATTAAGTCGTGTTCTTTCTGCTGTATGTCGGAAAGTCCATCAACCAGAAGTAATGTCCTGGAGGAGATGTTCAGTTTGGGGCAGATGATTGAATCTCGGTCTCTGTACTGCTCGTATCGTCGGAGGAGTGCCTCTTTGTGCTCCTTCACCATGGATTCTGTGGAAAATAGGTTCAGGTTATTTGTATTTCAATTACCAACTTGTGAAAACAGGAAATGGATTGTGTTAATAGAGCAAATCTTATTTCAAGAGCGGGGCAAAGTGCTTTCCAATGAGTTACATTAACACGCTTCCCAACTGCTCAACAGGAGCATTTTTTTGGGCATAATGGGTTGGTACATGCTGTTAAAAAGATTCAGGAATGAAACCAACACCTTGGCTATTACTGGATGATCTTCAGCCTTTACAAAAACAATAACGAATACCAACATGCTATCTCAAGCACCTTACCGTGGTTGATGATGAGCTGGGCCACCTGAGAGTCTGAGCTCTGAACGAAGGCCCGCAGAGCGTCAGAGCCTTGAGAGTCCTTGCCAGAGACGATGGATGTGAACATGTTGACCTGATCCTGCAGCCGGCCCGCCTCCTTGACCTTCGTCTCTTCAGCTGAATTCAACACATCCATCTTTCCCAGGTGTGTCATCATCTCCTCCAGGAAGGAGGTTGTGATGAAGCGTTGCAGCTGGTCTTGGTGCTTTTGGATCCAGCCAAGTTCTAGATCGAAAAATATTGCAGATACTCTTAAGACATAGAAACTGAAATGATGATGTGATAATTAAAAAAAAAGTCTATTTTCCTAAACCTTTTTGCATGGTGCTTTATAAGAGAAGCAAGTTTTCCTCTGTTCATGTTTGTCTTATTCTCAGATTTCCTTCATTCTTTAATGTGTTCTTCTAACTGAAAAGTATGATAGAATTAATGTGCAAATTCTGGTCATTTCTGTTTCTAAAAAAAGGAAAACAAAATGTATATTCTCACTTCTTTGATGAATATTTAATGCATCATTTTTTTATTTTCCATTTTGTCTGTCGGGTTATCACGTTTCACAACATCAGTATTCTAAATAACAAGCTGTTTCTCTTTCCATTTGTCTTTTAATTTCACAATCTTTTCAATGAATAAAAAATGTCAGACGTCACTCAAAAAAGAAAACACAGAAGGACCAAGAGAGGCGGATATTGGGTGTGCAAATCCCCTGACTTACCCACTTTCCTAATGCAACCCGCAAAATAGATGTGCACATCCAGGATTAATCCTAAAACCCCTGACCTTTCCTCTAACTACAATAATGTCCACAAAGCATCTCTCCAGGTTATCATCATCTTGTATTTAATTTTTCTCCAAAATTGTGGTATTGATCAAATAAATGCAAAACTAATGCCAATCAGATTGACTTTGTCTTAAGTGCGAATTTCTATTTTTAAAATGTTCAATTATGCATCCAAAAACACCCATTTGAACATATAAAACTAGAAGAGTGTTCAACACTTCATGTAACTTAAAAAGAATCCCTAGAATGTCCATCTATCAGCTTTATTTCAAACCCTACTAAAATAGAAATGGATCCTTCAATTTGATAGATGTACAAACCTGCAAAATGTGTATCTGCGAGGAACATTGGTTTCATGTATCCGGACATCATTATCCTAAAGATGACCTTTGGTTATTCAGCAGAGCAAGACTCTCCTCTCTAAATTAATGAGTTAATGAGATTAATGTTTGAATACAAAACTGTAAATCTCCAGGTTTCAGTTACAACTTATTTGGCATTTTCAGGTTCTTAAGAGCAGATCAAAGTTATTCACCAGTCTCACAGGAAACTCGTGAGTGGATGTGGTGAGCAGTAGGTCATAGTTTGAAAACTAAATGCAAAATAATATATCTAAATATATACTTTTTCTATAGTGTTTGTGGTGGATACTTCAGTAGGAGTGCTAAACCAAAGTAAACTGTTTGACTGCTGAATAAAAGAGTTGAAAACGTCACCGTGAAATTCATCAATAGGCCTAAATTAAGCTCAAAATGACATCACATCCCCGATTGAGTTTTTTACTTTACAACATCTGAACTGCTCTTACTCTTCTTGTTTTTTCCCCCAAACTAATCCTTTTTATTCTCTTCTCAACTTTCACCAATTCCCTTTGAATTACCAACAGGCTTAGTGTCACCAAACAACAACACAAGAATCCTCCTGAAGCTGATGATGGAAAAAAGGTCCTGGTCTTTAATAAGAAATCTTATTGTAAAAGATTAAGCTGATGAAACCCTCACTTGGTTGCAATAACATTTGGAATAATTTAATTAAAAACTTCAATTATGAAAGCTAGGTTGTTCTTTCTTCAGCTTTCATTAAACACAGCCCCTGATGCTCTACAGATAAAGCTGTAATAATGGATAATAACCTTAAAATAACTTAAATGAATCAGGAATGATATATTCAGTTTAATCAAAGTGGAGTTCATTTTCTTTGGCTGTATTTTAAATTAAATAGTGGTACTTATCTTGTTTAATTTATTATAGATTAATTTAAAAAGGAAGCTATTATTATTATTATGCCTACTGGTAGATGATTATACTCATCTGACTGAAAGGATACTTTTCTATATCTTAACATTCAATAGCTTCAAATGTTTTTATTACATTTTTTGGTCGTCTGTCTTTGTTCTACTTTAACTGTGTGAATGTATGCACACCAAGGTCAATTCCTCGTATGTGTTAACCTACTTGGCAATAAACCTGTTTCTGATCAAACACTGCAATCTTCACCATTATGAGCCTTTCCATCCAACCTCCACAGTTGGGATACCTCAAAATAAAGGGGAAGACGGTTCAGGTCCATCAAATCCCGGACAAATAGACATAAGAACAGCTTTTACCCCAGTGCCATACGTGAGCTGAACACAGCCAGACAATCACAGCACTAATGGAACTGAACTGAATTGATGCTCAACTAAGTACATGTTTACAACCAACCGCACCTTATATTCTACCTCATACCGTTTTTATAGAACACATATTTATTTCTAGTTTTGTAATTATCAACTGCACTGATAAATACATTTAGGCCTACTTATTGACTTGTTTACTGCCTTGACTGTATTGTTCTTGTATTTGTATGGTATTGTTGTATTGCTTTGTAAGCATATCATAGGTATCATAGGTCCAATTTATACTCACTTTATATATTATATATATTAAAAGTTGTGGCGTGTATTGTCAAAATTATAGTTATACTGTCTGTTATGTGTGATTGCACCATCGGGAATGCTTGGAATTTCGCTGTACTCTGTGTAGTGACAATAAAGGAATCTAATCTAATCTAAAGGAGTTTTAATCGCAGGAAATGAACCAAAGAGGTCACATAAGGACATGATGATTCTGAAACTCGTACCCTCTGTTTCTGCTTTTGAAGAGACGGAGCAGGGTGTCGACTGAAGGTCCACGTAGCAGTCGTCCTGCCACGTGATGCGTTTGCTTCGATCCAGGATAGAATCGTAGTGGGCCCTCCTCTCCATGAGGAATCTGAATATGTTCCGCCCACCAGATGCTCCTGGTTCAGTCTACACAATAAAGAAACAGCATTACTTACAAAGTGAGGATAGAAAGAGGTGAGGAAATAAACTAGAACTGCAGCGATTAGTTCATCTACAGAGGCATAATCGCCTATTTTGATCAAGTCATTGTTTTTCATGAAAATGTTGTTTTAAACCTTTCAAATATGGAGATGTTCTTGCTTTTCTCAGTTTTGTATCATGTGACTGAACATCTTTGAGTTATAAATTGAACAAACTAGACATTAAAGACAATACCTAGGACTTTGTGAAACTCTCATAGATATTTTTGGATGATTTTCTTACCTTTCATGGACTAAAATGTATTATTAATATTGAAAACAAGTCTTAATTTCAACCTGAAAATGTCAGTCCTCAGTCTAATTAATGCTCCAAATGTGAGTTTATATTGCAATTGGGTGATGCAAAACTGATTCAGAATGTCTTTTGAAAGCCACACAGATGACTTACAAAATGAGATGTATGGACTTATTACTCTAAAGCTTTCACTGATAATGTTAACATCTATTTTAGAGAGACAGATTTAATCAACAGATGGCTATTCATCTTTCTGCATATGCACTGAGAATCTATCATTAATTTACAAGAGGCGACAGATGGCTGATACCAGAGCGATGGTCCCTTTTGAAGGGTCTTTTTCTCATGTGCTAAATGTAATGCAGCGCTTTTCATAAGAAACTCCGACAAAAAAAGAAAAAACTGAGAAAAACGTCAAAAGGTTTTCAAATGATTCAGCTTTGAATAATAGCACTTATAGAATAACATGTATTCATGATCCAAGGGGTTTAAAGTGACCCTTTTCTGCTCATTTCCAGGTTTCATATTAGTATTTTGTTCCTCTGCTGTGACATGTCTCCATGCTTTAATATTCAAAAAGCTCTTTATTTTTCTCACACTGCCCGTCCTGCAGCACCTCTTTTCACCCTCTGTCTGAAACCAGAGCCCAGTCTGCTCTGATTGGTTAGCTGCCGGCTCTGTTGTAATAATAATAATAATAATAATAATAATACATGAGACTTGTATAGCGCTTTTCTAGAAACTCAAAGACGCTTTGACAGAGAGTAAAAAACAACAAAGAAAAAAAATACAAAAACAGAAAAACAAAAACAGAAAATAGGGGGGGTGTGGTCAGTGGTTGAATGCAGTGTTGAACAGGTGTGTTTTGAGTGATGTTTTGAATGCGGTGAGAGAGGAAGAGTCTCTGATGGATTGGGGTAGTAAGTTCCAGAGGGTGGAATTTAAGGGACTTGAGGTTGGTCCGGGTGGGGTGGGGCACAGGAGGTTGGCAGTGGCAGAGCGGAGGGAGCGAGTGGGAGTGTGTCTGTGGAGGAGGTCAGTCAGGTAGGATGGGGCCAGGTTATGGAGGGCTTTGTATGTCATTAGAAGGATTTTGTACTGAATTCTCTGGGGGATGGGGAGCCAGTGGAGCTTGATGAGGACGGGGGTGATGTGTTCACGGATTCGGGTGTGGGTGAGTAGACGTGCGGTGGGGTTTTGGATGTATTGAAGTTTGTTGATGATTTTTTTTGGTTAACCATAGAGGAGGCTGTTGCAATAGTCCAGACGGGAGGTGATGAAGGCGTGGTTGAGGGTTTCTGCAGCAGTGGGGGAGAGGGATGGACATAGATGGGAGATTTTTTTGAGGTGGAAGAAGGCTTCGTGATGTTTGATGTATTTGTTGAAGGAGAGGGTTTGGTCAGGTTGCCTAGGTTCCGGATGTGAGGGGAGATTTGGACTGGGAAACCGTCTATGTTGAGGGTGAAGTTATGGATAGATGTGGTGAGCTTTTTAGGTCCAATGATTATTTCTGATTTATCGCAGTTGAGTTGGAGCCAGGATTTTATTTCAGTGATGCAGTTTGTCAGGATGGAGTGGGTAGCAGCGGAGATGGACTTGGTGGAGATGAGGAGCTGGGTGTCGTCGGCAAAGCAGTGGAATTGAAGTCCATGACGGTGGATTAAGTGACCAAGGGGAAGCAGGTAGAGGATGAAGAGGAGGGGGCGAGAACTGAACCTTGGGGGACACCTTGTGATTGGTCAACCGCTTAGAGATGTCCCGCCCCTTAGTCTATCATGTACAAAGTGTTGGAGCGCTTTCCAGTAGGAGCACGAGTGTTACATAATTATGTCATTATGTTACGCAAGTAAACAAAGGAATCCAAAGGTGGCGTTTCGGGAAGGGGAGGGGGGGGAACTTTGGGATTTTAGCCTTTGCAGACCATTTACATGCACAAAATACTTTATAAACACACTACAGGAAAGGGAAACCCCCAAAAAGCATAACAGGGGCTCTTTAACACATTGTACTCTTTACTGTCAGAAGGATTTACTGTTAGGGTGATGGCTGTTAATAAAACACACATCCTACATTATATGATATATTTTCTAAACTGTTTAATTTCCATCATTGCAAAGCATATTGTATTACATTTATTTTGTAAATGTTCTACTGATAGGGTTGATTATAAGTATGATTTCATGTCACAAACTGCAGATATATAAATGAAATGTATGTTTTGAGGTTTCACTGACACAAAATGAGAAATGTCAAAGGCCTTCCTGTGTGGTTTATCGCTGATCACGTCTCTTTTCATAAAGGAAGCCGATTCAAAAACTCAAATTCACTTCAGACAGCGTGCACGCATCCGTTGCCAAGTTTACAGACTGTCTCAGTGCCATAAACAACTCAATGACATACGGTTACCATAGAAATGTGTCGTTAGTGTGATAGGGAAACCCAACATTTACAAGAGACAAGTCTGGGGAACAAAACACAAGCAACACACTGTAAAAATAAGCCAGTTGATGCATGAGGTGCAAATATGTCAGATGTATTGTATTTTAATGTAAGGCATTTATTTTATCCCATATTCATTGTCCTGGATGCTTAAGGCCGTGGTTGAAAGGAAACATAATAAAAACAGCTGGAGTCAAAAGGGACAGTTATAAAGTGCATTGTGCAATAAGCAACGCTCAGATAACTCACCTCAGGCTTGTTGAAGTGGTCTGTAGGCGTCAAAGGATGTGAAGCGCTGCCCACACGGATGCTTTGTGGACGACCGCCATTATTGTCCTGGAAGCAGCTGAAGGAGAAAGTGTGAATCGGAGGAATCTAAAAAGGAGTGAAACCTGGCCGAGGGCAAACGTCAAATAAACGTCCTGAAGTGAGTGCTGCTGCTCGAGAAAGCGTGTCATGCTGCAGCTCCTTCCTGTCTACTTAATCTGACTTCCTGTGTTGTGGTTTGCAGGTTGAACAGTGAAAAATGAAACAAATCATTTGCCTTGTTCTTGTGCACGCTAGGCCTTAGACAAAGGCGATGTTGAACCACAAATAAGACCTGAGAAGAGACACACTATATGATTGGTAAGCTTACAAGAGCAAAACACACTTAAATGCCTGAGAGGTCATAATTATAAAAGGTGTTTCGAAAATTGTAGAGAAAAAAGCTCTCCACGTTTATCTTGGCAGGAAGTCTCAAAACATATTATACATAATGTGTAGGTACTGCACAGCAGAAAGGGAAGTGAGGGAATGCTTTTCTACAAAAACAAAACCTTTATGTAGGTACTTCTTCGCCCCGAGAGCAGCGAGAGGTAATTCGTAAAACAGGATATGCTGAAAAAGGACTGGGAGGCTGCACAAATTGCACATCAGCTGAAGTGTTTTATTTCAAACCTGCTACATGTGCATGACAATGAAGGAAAATAGGACGGCAAAGAAACACAAATAAAGCATTTAAATTGTGTCCCAGCATTAAGCATGTTCTTTCAAATGTTCTTTCTCTCTGCTGCTGCCATGAGAGACTTTTCGTACCCATGAAAAGTTTGTGGCTTCTCCTACAGTTAGATTTCAACTTATGATTGATGTGAACACGTTCTTCATCACATTTTGTTTGCATTCGTCATCATTGTGTAGCTTCGTCAGTGCGAACACATCACTTTTAATTCCACGCCAACATATTATTTTGAGTGCAATTTCTTCCTTCCCTTTTTTTTTTTCTTTCTAAATGTACCGTTTTACATACAACCTAGAAATATAGAAGTTTACAATAAAATACATTTATACATAGCATAATTTCAGGGGGGGCGGGGGGTTCCCTTACAAAAGAGGATTTCGTTTTCAAATCTAGCTTTCTTTTCAAATGTATTTACAAGGTAACTGAAATGATTTGCACTACAGCAGATGAGCGATGCAACATTACAAGGTAAGCAATATTAGAAATAGAACATCATATCCAGGCTGAGATGATTATTTAATGGCACTTTGTATTGGAAATGTTATGATTAATTCCACAATTTAAATATTTTTAAAAATAATTGAATCAAAACTTTGAAAATAGATGTTTTTTTTTTGTATTTCTACAATATTTTTTCCTTCAGATTGATGATAACTGCTAACCCTGGGAATAACTAACAACATGTCCATAGTATTTACACGTATGGCTGTACTTTCCCCCTAATAAATGAGGAATCAGCTGATCAAATAACACAGAAGTATATTAGGCACAGTAGAGGTTTCTTAGCCACAAAAAAAAAAAAAAAATCACAAATATTTTTTTTCTGATTTTCTTAATAAGCAATTTTTCATTTCTCAAAAACAAATACGCTTTATTCATTTACTTTCTCGCATCCCTTTCTAATTTCCATTCAAGAAAAATGTAAACAGTTTGCTTGAAGTAAGCATACAAAAGTGGTTACAGACGCTGATCACATGTTAGCTAAAGATATTCACATTAAAAACACAATCACGCCCTAACGTTTTTACAGCATGTAGCAGGAGAGCGAAGCAGGAAGTGGACCTGAAGGCTAAATGTGAGCGTCACAAATATTATCTTGGTTATAACATCTGAATGTGATGAAAGTCATTATGTTGATAGAGCTTCCAGCATAGCATGGTGGTTCTTATATTTTTAAATACAACATGAACAAGTCAACAAAAATGACTCAAGTATTAAAAAGAAAATGCTCCCTTTCCTCTTCCTTTTCCTTTAAAAGTAGTAACCAGCACTGTTCACAGGCAAAGGTTGCACATCGACCTTTATAAAAATATGGTATTATCTGGCGTTTCTTATTAGATTCATGGATTGCTGTCGAAATGTCAACAGTGCCATGGAATATACCGCGCAGACTCGACACAACTAGGCTGTTAACAAGACAATCCCTAGTCATTTCATCAGGGATCCACTCAAAGGACACTCAGAAGGACACTTGTGGTGGAACCTGTTTTTAACAACCGCATAATCAGTGACGTTCAGGTCAGATTAACCTCTGATTACCGCCCGCTCCCTCTGATGAAGTCCTCCCACGCACACGAGCACCTCCAGACGCCTGGATTATAGATCTGACAGTCCCTCTGCGTGCTCACTCAGCTCCATGGTGTAGTAGTCCATGGGGCGCCTGGAAATAGAGACCACGTTAAAACACACACACTTTTGACAGAAAATTAGGAATGGATTTTTTTGTGGGTAAGAAACTTCTACTGTGCCTAATTTACTTCTGTGTTATTTGATCAGCTGATTCCTCATTAATTAGGGGGAAAGTACAGCCATACGTGTAAATACTTTGGACATGTTGTTAGTTATTCCCAGGGTTAGCAGTTATCATCAATCTGAAGGAAAACATTTTTTTAGAAATACAAAAAATGTACTACAAACATTTTTTTTTTTTTAGGTTAACAAATCTAAATATTTAAATTGGGGGAAATATCGTAAAATTGCCAACAAAAAGTGCCATTAAATTGACTTTTTTATTTTTTTATGTAAGCATCTATGGTTACTTTTAACATCCATTTACGAACAGTTATATTTAAAATGTTGTATGTTGGTATATTTTAATTTTATAGTCTGTAAAATGTGTAAATATGTACGTCGTTCACATTTAATTTAATCTCATTGGCTTCTCATTGCATAGCATTGCCATCGCTGCTACCTCTGCTTGTATCACTGCTTTTATGTATTTGTGTCTATTTCTATTAGCAGTGAGAGATGCCAACTAAATTTCGTTATACCGATGTATGATGACAATAAAGATATTTTATGAAAAGTCGAGGGAACTATTTCTTTATAAACACTTCAACGTTTAGACATTTTAAATTCCAATCATGAACAATGGGCGATTCTGACAGGAGACCTACTCGTATCCAAGCTCAAAATAATCATATATTTCATCAAAGCTACTTTATGCTTCACGTCTCATCTAAAATTCTATTTCCTCTGCGCATCAGGGAGGTTATTATTGACTGCACTGAGAGCAATGGTTGCATAGTCATTGTGCAATTTCAAGACAACGGCTGCATATTGACACTGAGAGGAGAGGACAGGAATATAAATACAAAACTTTTCTCATTCAGTTTTTCAAGTAACAATCTGGGAGTTATGATGATTAAAATGTAATGTAAAGAAGAATGAATAAGTCTAAAGAATAAGTAAGAGCGTGGGAGAATTCTGTACAGTACTTTCACCATGGACTTCTTCCCCTTTACATTTGTGTAAAATGATAAGACAAGAAAGAAGGTCATGCTCTTTCATTCTGACATTTGCTGCTGACATTTCGCACTTCCTGAAACTGTGATATTCTACTGGGATAATATCAAAATAAAAACTGGTAGATAAAAAATGTTTGAACAGCAGAAACTTGAAATGATCTTGTGACACTGAAACACATATTTTTCCCTCCGTGGCAGAAGGAGAGAAATGCTTTTAAGAGTAAAGGTTGCCGACCCCTGCTCTAGGTTAGCTACAGGTCTGGAAGTCCACTCCAAATGTTTCTTAAATCTCAATCTCTACATTTATGGCAGCCATTCCATTCCAGTGTCTGTTGAATAACACTAACACAGATAAATTTTGTCCGTATACTGTAGTTTATAGAATTAAAACAAATATGTAGTTTTACTAAAAACACATACCTTTAAATCAGTGTTTCTCAAACTTTTTCATACCAAGGACCACTTAACCAATAAAAAAACACTCGCGGACCACCTAACTTCACAAATATCCAAAATCACATCGTTTTTCTAGAACAGATTACAAATCGCCTGAAAATGGTACAAACAAGTGGCAACTTGTGTGATGAAGGTGTTGAAACTTAAACTCACTCCATTGCGGAGATATTCCCGCGTGAGTACGGAAAACTTTAATTAATTAATTAATTTCAAATGTGAAATTTTGCCAATATACTCACGGACCACTAGGTAAATGGTAAATGGACTGTACTTATATAGCGCTTTATCCAGTCTTTAAGACCCCTCAAAGCGCTTTACATACTACATGTCATTCACCCATTCATACAGAGCAGTGTACCTTACTCTAGGACCTAACATTCACACACATTCACACACCGTTGGCCATGCCATCGGGAGCAACTCAGGGTTAAGTATCTTGCCCAAGGATACATCAACATGTTGACTGCATGGGCTGGGATCGAACCCACAATCTCTGGTTGAAAGACGACCACACTCCCTCACAGCCACAGTCGCCCTGCACTAGGGGGTCCACACTTTGAGAACACTGCTTTAAAAGGTGACCTATCATGCAAAATGCACTTTTGTACGTCTTTTATACATGAACATGTGTCCCCGGTGTTCCAGGGAACTCACCAAGTGTCAGAAAACACAACCCTCTCTATTTTCCTCCATACCCAAATCTCTTAAAAAGGGGCTGCAACGGATCTGATACAGACAGACGTCACAGAAGTGGCGCTACGGCTATTGGGGCAACTCCACCAATCAGGAGGAGACAGCCACGGACATTGCCGTTGGAAAGCGCTGGAGACGCTGTAGTACATATGCCAGGCCTGTAGATGGTGCTGTTCTCACAGAATCAGCCCATGCAAAGACAGTGTTAAATTGAGCGAAATGAGGAATGGCTAAAATGCATGATCTGTTTGGTATTTTGAAAAATAAAAAGTATAAATATGCCTTACTGTATATAGGTATGGTCCTACACTATATTATTCAAATATAGCGTGATAGGTCCACTTTCAATAGTAAAACCAGAGAAACTGATAATGCTGCAGTGGTCTCTTAATTTTTTCCAGAGCTGTAGGTTATTAAGTGGTGTAGGTTTTGTTTTTAAACTAGCCGTTTACTCCTTATTTCAGTCTATACGGTAGAAAGAGCTAATCATCTGCTGGCGTACTAACACTCAGAAGTCAAATAAATGTAAAAATCATGTATATGTTGCATATAGTGCATATGTTTCATTATACTGTATATTATATCATGTTGTTAGCATGCATTTCCAATATTTTACATTGCATGACTAAAGATGTCATTTCCCTTTGCTTTGCTACTTTATATTTTCTTCCACTGAGAATTCAGACGTGTGCAACCCGTCGAGAAAAAGGCACAAATTGAGAGTGACTTTTCTATAATAGACCCAAAGTATTTTCTGAAGAAGTCATCTAAAGACGGGAATAATGGCAATGACTGTGTGAAAAAGAAACAAAGCAACACATTTGCAGCTAATTTGTTATTATTTCATCTTAATTACCAACACTTATTTCTAAATATGCTGTCCACAACACTCCATCACTCTTCATTTCTGACGTCAAAAGATTAAACAAATGTTAATCATCTGGCTTTGTGATGATGCCTGGCAAATGATCAGAGAATATGGGAATGAAATGCTGTTGACGTGGTGAAAAGAGAGATCTGTGATCAGCATGCACGCCCAGCACACAATAAGAGAGGAAGACAGCAGAGGAAAATCAAGCGTGCTCACCTCCTCCTGTAGAAATATGTGAATAAAGCTGCGCCCAGTCCCAGCAGCAGGAGCACCGCTACGATCAGCCCGATCTGTAAGCCCAGGGCGGACGCTAGGAGAGAGAAACATCAACATCTGGTTACACTTCTATAAATAAGATAACACGTTTAAATTCAATCATCCATTGAACATTTCAATCAGCACAGATATTGCATGTTTGAGCCTAAATGCCTTCACACCACTATTCCAATTCCACACTTGCTTCTTTTGTCTTCTCACATCTACTCTCTCAATTATCCAGAGCAGTGGGTTTGGGCCTTTTTCTCCGTAAACATCAGAGAGATTCAGCGAACATTTTTTTACTCAGATGATGACTTTGTTATGGCTAGCAGGAGTATGTGACTGGTTAGTGTAGTTGCCATCTTACATTTGTTTGTGTTGTTTAGCTTGTAACAGTGGCAAATCAAGCACAACTGGTTGTAAAACATGTATATCTAGTGGGAGTTTTGGGAGATATGGAAGGAAAATATTGGCTCCATGCACAGGTTTGCTGCAAAAACGTTATGTTATTACAAACTCTTACTCTCTCTCTACTGACAACTTTGCTCTACGCCAGAGGGCTTCAGGTTCGATATGCCGGTGATGTGTTAAGAGCACATTGACAAAGAAACAGGTTGTTAGAGAGAAATTGGTGTCGTGTCCCCTAAAACTAATCATTGTATAATGTTCTGGCTATCTCAAGGAACAGCCTGGAGGCAGGAGCATATGATTTTGGATGTTTACTTGCAAGAAAAGGCACAGTCTTCTGTTTTTTATATTGGGATGTACCAAATCAAGCTTGCGGGGGTGGTACATTTGAGTCTCAGATTTAAGGGAACTGCACATACAGTACATCTCCCGTAAGTCATATTGGGAGAAGTCAAACATTTTAGACAACATAAACATTAAGAAGAACTGATTTTTTGTTGTTGCAGTGGCGATGTGTTGGGGCTAACCTGTGCCTGAGTAGCGTCCCGTGGTTGGAGCGGAGCAGAAGTCTCCCTGAGTGGATGAAGGACTGGTGTGGGACATCTGGATGATGAGGGCCTTCTGGTGGTCCGACAGCGCCTGGATGTTCCCCCACACTCGCAGCCATCCAGACACACAGGAAAAGTTGGCTCCTTGAGCACAAACAGAACAATCTCTCATTAAAATACATGTGGAAGTAAGTTCAACCCATAAATACACAACTAAGTACTTATATTTGAACGCTGCCGGATAATGTTACACGGGAATTAGCCGCAGCAGGGCTCCTGAGTTCCTTTATGTTTCCACAGGTGTATAACGGCCTCTACAATTTGAAATCCTAAATACCTACTCTCCAACAGCGTCTGCCTGAACATAATAACAGATATTTAGGACAACTTTAGAGCTCCATGGTAACAGTGACGTGAGGTTGATTGCTTTCATATTCTCCCCAAGAGCCCCTGAGTGTCAGAGCTCTGTAATCATCTCCGTGTTCTCGCAGAAAAAACATTTCTTGCATTCAAAATAATCTTCCATATGTGATGGATTTGTCCTGAGGGGAAGTTCCTCACCTTGCAGATACAAGGCAGAGATGCCACAGTGACACTTTTGCTCCAGGTATTCGGCCACTTCAGCGACCCTCTTCCCCTGGATCAGACCACTGCATTCTGGGAGAAACAGAGACAAATATAACACTTTTATAGAAAGACATATTTCCTGTGTTTTGACCGAACAGATACCGTAACATTTTGTCAGAACAATGACCAACATGTTCGGTTTAAAATTCTCACACATTTAGGGTCTGTGTTTATTGGTTTGTTTTTGCTGTCTTCCTAAAGACACATTTTGGGCATTTTAAGCTTTATAAGAAACTGTACAATTAAGATTAAGACAGGAAACACATACCATTTACGTTACAGCCATAATGAATTTTGCATATTATCATAGAAATGTTAATATGGCAAAACTAAAGCTACATGTATTCCTTGATAAACTGAAATGGTTACCATTCAACGGCACTATGCATCGTTTAAACTTTATATAAATACATAATTCAGAGGTCAGAAACCACACTTATTGCACCCCTTGAGCCTAATTGTGTGACCCTGGGTAATCAGTCTGATGTACCGAGTTGTAAAGTGTCTCTTTTAACAATAATAATAATAACGTTTATTTATTATAGCACCTTTCGCAGTAATAGAATTCACAAAGTGCTTCACAAGTAGGGCTGCAACAAACGACTAATTTCATAATCGATTAATCTATCGATTAATGAAATGATTAATCGGATCGTTAAGGTTTTAACTGTACTACTACTTATATCGATACTGCTTATCGATCCGGTCCTTTTAACGATAGTATGAACGGTTCTTTTGACAAGAAATAAGGTAAACTAACTAAAGTAATTGTGAACAAAACTAACATTGCTTTTTAGTAATTAAATGCATAATATTTCACATCAAAAGAAACAACAATGTTTTAACAAATCATATTAAATAATCTGATGACAGAACTGTAAACAGAATAGCTGAAACTTTAACAAAATAAATAACTCAGTTACCTCTAATCATTAACCTATGTTTTTATAACTGAGTTAACTCTGTGTGTTGCTGCTAGCATACATTACACCTGACGTGGAAACGTTACTCGTGGACGGGGCTACAGAGCTGCTAGAAAGACAGTGGAACCCGGTGCATTCCTCCATCTGGATGTGGAACACTTTTGCTAAATGTTTAGACAAATTGCTCGTGTTACCGCCCTTACATGATAAACTGTTATTGCACTTTTGGTAACGAGCAGTGTCCACATCGAGACGGCTAAAGTTTAACAACACCTCGGAGCGCGTTCTCTCCGCCATCTCCTGCGTGTGTGTGTAAACTGCCCCGCCCCCTCGCAGGCGGGGGAGAGATCTCTCGTCTGAATTGGGAAGATCGAAAATACATTATAGACGCATTTTGTAGTCATATTGCATATTAGAAACGGAGTTGGCGACACTGACTGCGATATAATGTTTATGTAGCAATAATACATATGACATGTGTTTTAAATGTCTCCTGTACCGATAAAAAAGAGCGATAACGTTGGAGTGTAGAACACACGTGAGGATGTCACCAACGAATCGACGACTGAATTAGTTGCCAACTAATTTGGTAATCGATTTTAATCGATTAAGTCGATTAGTTGTTGCACCCCTAAGAACAAGTAAGAACAAAAGTAAAAATGAAGACCACAGAAACATGAATACAATAACCACATGAGGCAGAAATGTAAGGTCAACATAAAAACAAAACATAGACCACGTGGAGTCCTGAAAGGAACAGACATAGTAACAGAACACATCGCACACATTTCAAGTAGAAATGAAAGCCAATGTAAAAAGATGAGTCTTCAGTCGTTTTTAAAAAAAATACTACAACGACTGCAGAGCGAATGACTATAGGGAGAGAACTCCACAGTCACAAGGCACNAAAATCACAGCCCATTAATTTGGCCTTTCTTTCATGCTGTGCAAAGAAAACGTGCGTGCATGCGCGAGTCATGGTAAAATATCTGGATTAAGAGGTAGCTTTTTCTTTGCACAGCATGAAAGAAAGGCCAAATTAATGGGCTGTGATTTTAGTTTTTTTTAAGCAGTTCAATAATTTGTACGGCCCTCGGAGGATGTTGTAAAAATTAAAAGGAAAAAGGTTCCCCACCCCTGCTGTAAATAATAAGAAAACCCCTTGATTTATAACTTAACATCTCAGTCTTCTATTGATCTGAGTATATTATAAAGAATAGCCAGTTAATTGAAGCATTATAGCACAGGCCTTTGTCAGATGGTATATTACGCAGTTTTTTTTCTGCTTCGAATAGTTCTCTCTTTTTTCACCATACGTGTGTTTGCATCCCTGCACATAAACACATCGGCAAAATCCGGCTTACTTTGAGCATGTGTTTTAAACAGTTTAATCCCTTTATGAATTGTTTCCACTTGCGCCGTCCTTTAATTTCTTCATACAGCGGGAACCCAAATGAATGAATCCTGAGTCCAATAACCATCAAAGTCACTCCAATAGTGCTCCTTTATTACGCTTTCATCCTCCTTTAACAAAATACTTCACATTCATCCAGTTTGTGGGGCTCTTGGGAAAAAAGGTTGGGAACCCCCGCTTTAAGGTAACACGGGGTCGGATTAGAATTTTTTAAAGGGGGGTTCGTTTAGCATGAAACACACATAACTAAAGGTAAATTAAAAAAGAAAGTAGAAAGAAAGTCAGGTCATAGAAAACTATTTCTGCTCAAAAGTTAGCAATGATTGAGAGTCAGACCTAAACATTTCAGACGTGTGTATCTCACACTGCACTGTAACTTTTATTCATACCTTTCTTATTCATGTTTTACTACACTTTGCTTTTAAATGAGTGTTTTTAAATGCCATTTTATAATATGTTTCTTAATGCTCTTAATGGCTTTCATCTTGTAAAGCACTTTGAATTGCCTTGTGTTGAAAGGTGCTATATAAATAAACGTGCCTTGCCTATACTAAAACATGTCATTTGTTCTACAGTCTGCAGGGGAATGGCATTGGGGAATCGGGAGCAAAGGTCATCTCTGATGCTATACGAGCCAACGCACCGGGCTGTGTGGTCGACATCTGATCAGAGAAAAGAGCGGCACCTACTGTGGAAAGTTGCACGTGTAAAATAGAGAGAACACAATGCAGTGTTATCACATATAGGTGTATGTAATTAAGTCAAAGCTATTTGTGGGTACTAATTATCACTCTGTAAATGTTTCACTGTATTTTAAGATAGATGTTAACATATTTATTATGACATTATTGTTGAGGTAGCTGTTGCCATAAGGGATGAAACAAGACGTGACAAGGGTGAAAATATTTAGAGTGGCACCATATTTCAATTTAAAAATACACTCAGCATCCATGATAACATCTCTTTTGTCATTTTGTACATTTGCTGTATTTGCACAAGATCATTTGTTGTATAGCAATAAAATGGACATTGTCATTTATCGAGCAGTTTAATTCCAATTATTATTATTATGTCTCAAAATAGCCTGCTGTGCTAACATCGTGAGATTCACGATGAAACACTCATGACCACAATATTTAAAGAGTTCTGCACTCATGGCCCGAAAAGAATTACTCAAGCACAAAAACATCAACGAGAGTTTTAAAAAGTTTCTTGGAAATAGAAGCGACTCAAAAAGGATTGCTTTTGTGTCTTGTAAATACATGTTCTTTTATAAAGTTCGGTGGCATTGAACTGAGTGACGCAGAATAAGAAGTTTAGAAAGTGTATTTATGTTCACAAAAGCCAAGAAACTAATGGAAATAAATCACAGTGCTGAATGGTTATTATAACTATGATAAAAGCACTCAGCTTTCATCAACACAAGAGACCCTAATCGGTCCGAAGAGCCTCTGAGAGATGTGTGTGCGTGTATTTATGTTGCTCATGTTGGATATACACATGTATGCAAAGAAAGAGAGAAAAAAAAGTGAAGTCCATCATCCTCATGTTTATGTCATTTGATTAACAAAGCAGCAGTAAAAGCTTTGAATGGTATCTATGACAACCATCCCTATTGGGAACGGCATCCCGCAGTGAAAGAGATTTCCTATAAACAGGCATAAGCAATAATAATAACCATTGAGAATCATTATAATAATAATATCAATAGTACACAATGTTATGCAGCATTTCACACTTCAAAACAAAGTTACTGTTTTATCAAATTCAAACAATTTATTTGTTGCAGTTGCACCATATTAGAATAAAATAAATATTTATAGGCAGCAGTTATTTGCACCCAGGTGACCATAGTGAAGTGATATTTGCATACGCTAAACCTATTGAATACTTCAGCGGTAGCTCCATACTTCATGTGTGTTCGCTCATACTAAAGAGTTTTATTTGGCTGGGAGAACTTTTGGGTTTTGGCAGGACTTAGCGGTGGAGAGGGTGTTCTTCTAAGGCTCAGGTGTTCTTTGTAGAGCTGTACAGTATGTGGCTTGAGAGTCCAGTCTTTTTGGACAGACGTTCAAAATGGCGACCAGTGGTTCTGATCTGTTGGAGGTCAGCAGTGTAACAGGGAGCAGTGTGCACAAATGAGACTGCACGTTTTCAGGGGGGGCAGAGCATCCAGGGAAGATGAGAAACAGTTGCTGTAGTGTAGTGACTCACCAGTTCAGCTCGGGTGGAGGAGGAGGATGGGGGTGTACTGGGGGTGGGAGGTAATAAGGGAGTTAAGGTCTCTGGAGTCGATGTAAGTGACAGTTAAATAGATAATCTAGATGCAGAACGCAGTGGATTTGACGCTGATTGGTTCACATGTTATAATCTTAATCAAAGTGCATGGGTGCAAAATGAAAACTGTATCCAAACCTTTCTTTTTTAGCTCTGTTAAGGATCACAAGGAAAAATGTAACTTCATTATGTCATGGCACTTTCATGGTTAAAAAAAATGTCACATTGTTCAAGGCAGTTAATTAAAAGTGGTGTCGGGAAGTTCCATTTCTGTCCTGAGTCTTTTTCACCAAGTGTTCAGCTCTTCTCCATTTACATTAGCCATGATAAGTGAAAGTCTTGAGAGGGATAGAATCATGTGGAAAAGAGATTTTAACGCATGCTCTCTATAGCCTATAATGTGCTCTCCATTAAATCATACAATTACTTGTATAAATTAAGATGGACGTTTCGTCATATTACAGCAAACCACTATTGCAGCATAATGCATTTCTCCAGGAACATGTATTCTTTTAATGTATTTATGTATTGCCAAAATGTGGCAGAAAGAGTGTGTACTTCCTGCTTTCCCATTTGGCACAGATCTTTTTTCTTACTTATTTTTTTTTAAACGGTTCTATAACATTTTCACATGTTAATCAATCATGCATGACACACGTTTGCATATGGTATCTGTTATACAACGGGTGTCTAGTTTTACACCTGCATTCGCTGATTTATTTTGCTGTGGTCCGCTTGGTGGCAGTGAAAACAAATTGACAAAGCACTACTCATAGTTTCACCTTTGTTCAGACAGTAGTGTAGTGATGGATTCAGAATACTGTATATCACAACTGCAGCACCTGAATCTGTGAAAACAAAGCATTCGAGTGTTTTAACCTTTACTTGTTTTCTACTTGCCAACACTCATGAAATAGTCAAGGGACAAAACATATCCCTGATCTTCAGATAATACAATATATTCTTTTGAATGTCATCCTGTATATGAACATTTATTTGCTTATACTTGTCTTGTCCTCAAACTACATCATTTTTTTTCATAACATGAAAATAGAATAGCTCCAGGGGTTTGAAACAACAACTTATTGTGCTGTCAATCAAATCACAGTACTGAAGACATTTGAACTTAAAAGTCTTTGTTGTTGCACAAGTTGTCATGAGTTCCTGGAAATGGTTAGTGTTGATGGTTCTGATAAATCATTTGTATTGAATATTATTTATGTCCCGAGGCACATATGAATTTAAAGAGGTGTGTCTGGATACTTGAACAGTTGTTATTAAAATCCTGGCCTTATTTCTCCAAACACATAATTGAGGTAAAGTGACTCAAAATAAATGGCAGAATGAAAGAACCTAATTAAAAATAAGATGGAGATATCAGTAACCCGTATAGGTTGTGCTCAGGCCTTAGGCCCTCCTCCGTCCAATTAATTTTCAAGACATCCTGTCCACAAAATAATTACTTGAGGACAGTTAACAACACTTCAAACCTATCCTCGGTTGAGGTTGTCCTAAAATGCACTGATGATTTCCTCTGATTTCCTTTGAGGAAGCAATTATTTTACCTTTACAGCGTAAAATAAAAGCCCAGGGAATCACGCCAATATTCAGAGGAATACTTTTAGGCCTGTATAGTGTATAGTCCATAGTCTTGGCTAACCTGTATTGTAGTGGCTAGTTAGCTTAGCCTGAGATTAGTAACAGGAAACAAGCTAGACTGGCTCTTTCAAATGTAACAGAATCTACAAAAAAAATGGAAAAGGAGACATTAAACAAACTATAGAGGAGGTGCTTGAAGGTAGATTTTGTTGTTCTGTAAGACACAACAAAATCTGTTTGCAGTCTTAAAGCTAGCCTGCCTCCTAGCTCTAGCTTAATATTTAGCGTACAGACCATAGACAGCATGGTACAGAATTACATGAGAGAGGTATTGTTCTTCTAATCTTACTCGGCAGAATACATTTTCAAAATACCATATAACAGCCCTGTAATTTAAATCTAAGTAACCTTGACGAGAGGCATTCAAAGCTTCATTACGAAACCCGAAGCTTTAAATGGGAAAACTAATTTGGTACTTGTAGATCTTACTGTGAGTTGAGGCCTATGATTGACAGAAAGATGCAACTGTCTACTTTGCTTCTTGAATGGAATTTCAAGGCAGTTGAAGAAATTTTCATTATCCATATACTACTTGTGTAGCCTACTGTAGATGGCGTTAACTGTACCCAATGCAGGGCACATCCTGCACATGTTTACAGCCTTTCTCAGGGCGAAACAAAATCGTCACAGCTGAAATCTCCGCAGAGGTTTATTAACATTAGATGTAAAAGATTGACCTAAAGATCCAAAAAACGTTAACTCAATCTTTAATGTGTCTTTAATCAATATTTCACAGTTAAGACATGTGGACATAAAGACGTGAATGGATTTTGACAGCCACTTCACTTTTTAAGTGTCTGACAAATACAAAAAAAAGCCTAATTGTTTGCATATGTCTGAAGAGAGAAATAAACAATTGTTGTGTTGTGGACGGTAACTATGAGCTTCAATAACTTTTAATATTCACTGTTCATCAAGATTGTGGAGATTCATTTCCAACCAGTTATTGACCACATCTTCTTAGTCCAATAATGATATTCTTATCACTCAGCTAGACACCAGATCTGTTATTCAACCATCCATTTGTGCTGGTACTGCAAGCTGATATTGTCTCATCTAATTTGATCCAGGTAAAAGATGCCACATATTCACCTAAAGGTAGAGTATTTCTGAAATTAGTCATTTGTTTCCATTCATTAATATTTGCAAACAAGTTGCATTTGTGGATTTCTTGACATTGGGGAATCAGGGGGTCCACTGTGGTGAATCTATGGTAAATAAAACAATAGGCCTACTTATACATACATTTCACATTAAGTGTTTTTCAATCGTAAAAGGCTTTAGCAATATTCACCTTGATGGATAAGCTTTTTGAGATATCTCGCTTTCTTTTTAACTACAGATCAATAGGCCTATAGGGACTATAATTATTTAGGCTATGGCATAAGAGCACCATTTCCGCCCCTTATTTGCATCAATTAAGTGCAAACTGCAGATTTACATATATGTTCTATCTCTATGTGAGGCTTGTGAATATATGCTGTCTGTGTGACTGTGACTCAGTAATCAGTCGCTCATTACATGCCTAGGATATTAAAGAAATGCAAGAGCGGAAACGAGACACTTGTTGATAATTTGCAAGCCATGCGCAGAGCACCTTGGTGAGACTCGCTGCTTCAGGTGCAGTCAGTTATTCTGCAACCTCCAGGACGGAGCATCTGACGGCAGCTTTCTCCTTTCCAAAGACGTTTGTATGTAAGTAACATGCTTGTATTTTTTGTATTCTTGGTTCAGTCTTAACTAAACTTTTAGGATTACGCAAAATAAAATGAGAACATATTTTTTTCGGAACGCATTTAAGTGAAATGTCAAGAAAAAAATCAACTTTGTTGATTGTTAATTCTCTCTGGATTTCCTTTGTATTGATTACTAAATAATAGAGAGTTTTTCACAACAAATTCTACTTTTAGCCATATGGATTCGAATAAAACAATCTTAATAATAATAAGGTCATTATAACGTACTTTTTCACAATTAAAGTGCATAATCCCGGCAGTATTTGCGGTGCAACTGTGCTTAGAGAAGCCAGACTTTATGCAGTTTAAAGCTTTACAAGTTGTGTATGAGGTTTAGTTGATCCACATGATGTTGGTGTGCTGCTTGTTGTTGCTATAATGTTTGAGCTACCAAGATATTTAGGTTTCTTCTCACAGCTTGGTGCACTCAATCATTTACCTGTATCCTTGCCAGATGTTAAATGTAGTTGTGCACATTACTAAGAGCCAATTTGTAATATGTATACCAAAAAAAAAAATCACCTGTTGAAAGGCAAACTGACATATATCAAAACAGTGAGTCACATTACAGATGCAGATTTAATGAGCAAGGTCTGCAAACGACGGTCACTTGAAAATTAGACACCTGCTGCTTTTCTAAATTAGACTCCTGCAGTTCTTCTAAATCAGACTCTGTTTTTATATTCAGAACAGTATACTCTGCTTTTGAATTCCCTCTTGGGATGTTAACAAGGATTAACCTATGGGATTAACACTACAGATATTAACACACTTCCTTTTGGTCCCTGAACAGTTGAAGATACTCCTGATCTGTGAGAGGTTTAGAGATATCCCACTCTTGAAATGATAAGTGTTAAAGTCACATTATTCTACCATTGTACCATCAAACAGAGTGGGGTAGCTCTGCTATACAGTATAAGAAACTGATCCTTATCAACCCGCTACAGGCAGTGAAATTAAATCAGTGTCTGTCAGTCTGTACCCATGGTGGGTTACGCTGAGCCTAAGGTCGGACCCCCACAGATGACAGGGACATGGGTGCCTCTGAGGTCGCTTTGCTAATAAAAGCGTTTCCACAGCAGCAGGGCCACAGGCCACACTGCATTTCTCAGCGTGTTCTCAAGTGTTTATCAGCTAAATGTCATATTTTTGGACCTATGGCTTAAAATAAAAAAAATCAGGTGTTATGGGTAATGAACACTGCCTCCTGGTCAAAAATATTTTTGATTGACAGTAAATTGAGATCTAAATACAGCCCTCAACGAAAACTCTAAATAATGATCCGTTATGTTTTTTCATGTAAGTGTATTCAAAATACCTCAGCTGGATTTCACACAGCAAACATAATAATAATCATAATAATAATAATAATAATAATAATAAGACATTTCATTTATATAGCACACTTTAAAAACAACGTAATCTCAAGGTGCTTCACAATGTTATAAGGAGAAAATAACATGTTTTTATAGCACTAAAGACTAATGCAGTTTATTCAGGAATGAATCTGCACACCCTTTCTTGAAATCAATTTGGTCAGCACTTGCCAAAGTTTGCACTCCACTGCGACCCTTTCAGCTGTCAAAACAGTTTTGTTTTCCTTTTCTCCCCTCAGTGTTTCCAAAGAGGAAGAACATTTGACTGCAGTGATGGACAGGGCACAACAGATAACTGCTTTGTTCTGCCTGGTGCTTCTCAAACTGCTAAAGGTTAGTTTTTGGTCAAATACAATGGCAATCTTTCTTTAACGTGAAAGGTTTGATGACTTTAACCCTACTGCAGATTTATTTTTCCGGGAAGTTTGACATGAAAATGTATTTTCACAAGTGTTCTTTTGTAAATGTCCCTACAGTGTGCGATGGCCAGCGGGAAAGTCTTAGAGGAGACTTATCTAAAGTGGGTCCAGTATAAAGATGACTGTGTCAAAATGATAGAAAATGAGCCTCTACCTCAAGGTACAGTATGGGAAGCTTCAATCAGTTACTCCTCCAGCAAAAGGGATTATGGCAGAGGTTGAAAGTAAAGACAAGATCATCACGAAAATGTCAAATTATGCTACTCAAATTCCCATCTAAAATCTATGGCTTTTTGTTGAAGAGCAAATATTTTTTACTCAGCTCCTTTTTGTTTGTGTTTATAACAGGCTTGTTCTGCAACAGGACATTTGACAGATACGCCTGCTGGCCAGATACTCCTGCCGGCTCTATGGTCAACATCTCATGCCCCTTCTACCTGCCCTGGTATGACAAAGGTAAATCACACTTTTAGAAGACTGACTGACAGCAGCTCAACAAACTGAAATATAACTATATTCCTATCTGTCTAAATTTGATTATGTTTTGGATGTGGGGCAATATTGATTGTGAACCCCATAATGAGTGAATTAGTTAATACTGGCTAAATGTATATTTGCTTAGCAACCCTACATCTTTATATTTCAACCCAGTCTCACGGCATTTCGTGTTATAGTCACGAAATTAATTTAATCTATTTATTCGTGCTCACCAACACTATATTCACATTTTTTTCATGTCACAGAACGATTTTAAAAGCAATGTATTTCTATTGGTAGTATGTTTCGTGCCTGCACCACGTCTTTTTTTCCGGTCGGGACTTGGAATACCAGAAGCTGTGTGGTTCATAAAAACATTTTCTTACCCTAAGCCTAACCCTATTCCTTTTATTTTAAGTTGTATAATGTCTGAGTTTTTTTGCCGTCCGCAAGGAAAATAAATGGGGCTCAGAGCCTCAGAATACTGAAATCTGTATTTTTTGTCATCTTTTTTTCCTTCTAATTATTTATTTGAGAACTAGTCACCATTTATCATTGAAGGAGAAACTACAGCCAGCAGACAATTAGCTTAGCTTAGCTTAGCTTAGCTTAGCTTAGCTTAGAATGATGACTGAAATCAGGGGGAGCCAGAGCTGCTAGCTTGATCTGTTTCAAGGTCATAAAATCCATCTCACAGGCCCTCAAAAGCTTATTTATAACTAAGCTTATTTTTTAAGTTGAATCCTTAATTAAAAAAGGTGTAAAAACAACACATTAACCACTGCATTCCCCCCCAATGTTTAGACTTTGACATGTTGATTGCAGGGGCTGGGGATTGAACCACCTACTTTCTGATTTTTAGCCCATTTAACCCCCTTAGCCACAGCAACCTTGTATTGAGAGAGCGTAGTTTTTTCCCCTTTGGAATGACCAATGATACCAAAATGATAAAACCTTTAGGGATTTGATTTTTTATGTAATATGTATGTTTAGATTTTATTGTGCTTGTATATGCAAATGTCTTTGAGTTCATTTCCCCGTTATGCTGGAATGATAAGCTGTCCAGGCTGTTTACACTTCTGCCTGATCTGTGCTGCAATTAGCTTTCACCCCCTGTCACTATAATAAGGTGTCATTAGAGTGGGTAATGACTGACTGTCTGACTGTTTCTCCCACAGTGTCGCAGGGCGCTGTGCGTCGGCTGTGTGGCTCTGACGGCCTCTGGGAGAGAGGGGACAACGGGCAGGTGTGGAGGGACATGACTCAGTGTGAGGAGGAAAAAGAGGTCACGTCTCAAGAGGTGCAAAAACCAAAATGTCTCCATCTCCGTTGTTAATGTGTTGCTACTTGTTGCTCATTTATATGTATGACATGATAAGGCTATCCGAGCTTTAAGGCAGGGCAAACCTTTTACCTCCAACAGTGTGTGAATAAACAGATGAGCACTATGATTACCATTAATTACTTTTAGGGATATGATGGAAACCTGTGGTGTAGGAGTTGAGAGATACAATTAATTGACCTTCACCTGAAACGACTAACCTTTGCACAATGGCAAGAATCCATCTGCAATTAACGCTGTATTGTTGTTATATAATCCTATGAATATTATTTAGCTGTTTAACAAAGTTAATTGCGGGTACAACAACAACAACAACAACAACAACAACAACAACAACAACAACAACAACAATCAACAATCAACAAATGTTGCAGATAACCACCAAGGGTTTCTTCCTCTTGGAATTTTGCTTTAGCCCTTCATCCACATCAGAGAATTTAAAAACAAATGTTTTGAGTGACATGGATGTCCCCCCTTCCTTATCTGATTGGTTGGGTTTATTATTGATATCGTGTATTTTTAAATTCTGATCCACACAAAGCCTTGTGTTATGTGAGCCCTGATTGAAGATGGGAATCCTATTTGATTAACCTGTAGACTTCCTTTTGCATGATTACACACTTTTACATCTCTATTTGATCCTTCATGGTATCTATTAGTGAATGTATATAATGACCACCGTATTTTTCTATTTCTCATTAATATTGTATATATATTTTATATTTTATGGACCCCTGGTGTCTTTCTATTTCCTGGTATGAGTCTTGACGTTATTAGTTGTTTCCCCTGCTGTTTTCTGTCTAGCAGTGGCTGATCATTTGAGCTGATTGCTGCCTTTTTATTGCCCTGTCAAAGGATTTATAATCTGGAATCAAACCATTTTTTCCTGGATTTGCACTCACCTGAGGTGCATTATCAGAAGCTGCAGTGAAAAGACTTGGTGGATTTGAAATCAAACAACACAATTTGAAATATCTTGATTTTGTAAATCACAACCAGTTGGTAATCCCAAATGATTATTTGCAGATACTACATCCCTTAATCTTAATGCTGTTAAGAATAAATAATAGGTGGTAACTTTAGTGAAGCAATCTGTTTTCTTCCCTGATATTGACAGGTCTTGATTTGTCTTCACAGCTGTGGTTCAAACAACTGATGTTGAGCTTCAGGATGTTGTACACTTTCGGCTATTCCTTGTCGCTGTTTACGCTCATCACGGCTCTTATTATTCTTATGAGCTTGAGGTAAGCTGTCAAACAAGAGAAGTGATTAAAGGGTTATACATTTACAAAACAACACAAAAGATGCTAAATCAAATCTGCCTATTTTAATTTGAAGAAGCCAACAAAATCAAGATCAGAGAAGCAAGATAAATATACACATTTAATGCCCTTGATATACCAAATTTAAACGTGGGGTATTTGTATGTCTCCCGACAGGAATCTGCGTTGCACCAGGAACTACATTCATGCCAACCTCTTCCTGTCTCTCATCCTGCGAGCCGTATCGGTCATTATTAAAGACACCATGCTTGACCGCCACTGGGGAAGAGAAATCATGAAACAAACTGATGTAAAGGACATGCTCAGTGACGAGGTGGGTTTGTTGTTATTTGTTGAAGTTTAACACTTTAATGGGCGGTTTTGGCGCAGTGGTTAGAGCGTTGGTCATCAGATCAAGAGGCGTTGGTGAACTCCATTTTAAATCCCGCCTCGGCCGCCACTGCGTCAGGCCGTTGTGTCCTTGGGCAAGACACTTCACCTGTATTTGCTCCTGTGGGTAATGTCCACAGTAATGACTCTTACATGTCTAATATGTGTAATGTGTAATTGTAAAGCGCTTTGAGCACCTGTAAAAGCGCTCTAATAAAAAATGTAATGCATTATTATTATTTATTATTAAACATTAGCCTTTTGTAACTTGTATGTGTTATTTCCATCCCTTTTAGGCTGCTATTGGCTGCAGGATAGCTCAGGTAGTGATGCAGTACTGTGTCCTGGCCAATCACTATTGGTTCTTTGGAGAGGCCATTTATTTGTACTCTGTGCTTATTGCCTCAGTGTTCATCGACAACAACAAATACTTTCCTTACATCTGTCTTGGCTGGGGTAAGTACCTTCTCTGGGATTCATTACCTTTATTTCTAATATTGCAAAACATCATATTATATATACAGTATATCAGGTTGATACCATATCCATGCCAGATTTCAACAAATGTTTTAGTATGTTTACTTATCAAACCAAAAAGCACCCACACTGAACCCTGCAATATTTTCTGATTTTGTCGCAGGAACTCCACTTCTTTTTGTGGTTCCATGGGTGGTGATGAAGCAATTGAAAGAAAACAAAGAGTAAGAGTGTGTGCAGGTGGTTGCCCTGTTTCCATCTGTTCATCATTACATTTATGCTTTCACAGATCCATATTAGAGAGCAGAGAAATTGTAACAGCTGCGTCTTTTCTCGTCTCAGGTGTTGGGCTGTCAATTCCAACATGAACTACTGGTGGATCATACGTTTCCCCATCCTTCTTGTTTCACTAGTGAGTCATCATCTGACATCTGTATAATATGAATGTCTACACAGAACATAGTAATTAACATTACGATTTTCAACAGATCAACTTTCTGATTTTCATCAAGATCTTGAAAGTCGTTCTTTCAAAATTACGAGCCAGCAGCCAAAGCAGATTTGCGGATTACAAACTCAGGCAAGTTGTCTTAGCTTTTTTCAATGTCGACGATACATTTCATATTTTCAACTCTTAACATTCTCGCTGTTACAGCATGTCACAACATCAAATGTTGACAAGAAGCATTGTGATGGTTTTATTGCTCTGCTGTTTGTTCTGTCCTGTTAGGCTTGCCAAGGCAACACTCACCCTCATCCCTCTGTTTGGCGTTCATGAGGTTATTTTCATCTTTGCAACAGATGAGCAGACATCAGGTGTTCTGCGATACATTAAAATCTTCTTCACCCTTTTTCTCAATTCATTTCAGGTAGGTTTAATTCAATCAGAGAGAGATGCTTTCTTTGCCAATATATCAAAAATAATGTCTGTTGTGTTCCTGCATAGCAAACTTAATAAACAGGACTTTTCTGTGGTTCCTCTGCAGGGCTTTCTGGTGGCTGTGCTTTACTGCTATGCCAATAAAGAGGTTTGTTGTTTCATCTCATACTCACATTTTCCATACCATACATAGAAGGTTCTCGATGTCACATTATCTGAAATACATATATTAATCTATATGGAAAATGTGTGAAAAAGTATGTCTTAAATCATATTAAAACATTGTTAATAATCCTGATAATGGGGAGATCTTTATTGAGAAACCCATCTAGAAGGAAAAGCGTGTATTTGATTTTATAAATACCGTGATAAATTACTTAATTTTTCAAGTATGGACTGGAAAATGTCATAAAATGTTACACCAAATAGTACAGTCACTCTGAAATGGATTGTATTAATAGCATAATCAATACTATTGTGAATGGTATTTGAAATGGCTCACCTCCCCTTTGTTTGCAGGTTAGGGCAGAGCTGAAGAGGAAGTTTCGCAGCTGGAGGATAGAAGCTGAGGTTGTTTGCTGTGGACAGTGACTAGCTGTTTTTGGCTCTCGTGTGGAAACGTTCTCCAACGCCAAAGTGACAGAGCGCAACAGATCCTCCGTAACGACCACAAGAGCAATGACTGATGGCTCACCGACTCCTGAGAGTTCACTTCTTTCTAGACGCCAACTTCAACCAACTTCACCACAGCCTAAAGCTTCTTTGCTGCAGAATCCATCAGTGGTGAATCGAGACAATTCTATGCGGCATTTGGACCAGGAGGACATTGGGCAATTGTCAGTGGCAATGCAGGTGTCCTTCCTCATTCACCTTCAAGACCCTGTGGAGTCACTCCCAAATGCTGTAAATATGGACTCAGATTGAATATGTTTTGGCATTGACTGTACATTTTAAGATGATATTTGGTCTGTTGTGACTTGTGAATACTTAAAATTGTGAATAAGTAATTGTTATATGAGTTGTACAATTGTGAACAAGTGATTGTGATTATTTAAGACTTTACTATCTTTCATACAAATGGAGTATAGAAATTAAACGTATATTTGTTTACACTAAATTGTTTAATATGTGATTGAATATGTAGCCCCTGTAGGTCACTGTGTAACCGGTGTCGTTAAGCGGTCTCTGCGTTGTGTTTTGCGTTGTTCATGGATGACCCGAGCCAGCATACAGCTTTGACAATCTCCGTTTTATTACTGACAATCTGACAACAGATATAATGATCAGTTTTACATTAGGTTTCCCTCACAGTGACTCTTCTCACGTGGAACATTTACAAAAAGGGAAAATCCAGTCTCTGATTGTGTTACGTTATTATGAGAGTGCTCTCATACTTGTTTGATTCTGAAATTGTATATTTATATAAATATATGTTTGTGTGTATGTCCGCATCTGTAGCCTGTTATTGTCTCATTATACCGCACTGTGAATGAATTCAAAGTAAATATATAAGTCGTCATGAACACATCTGTCCATCAGACAGAGTGCTGCTGTGCCTCCTGTCATCATTAATGGACATCTCTTTAAAATGACCGCTCAGAAGAGACGATTTCTAATTTCTCTAAATGCCTGCTGCTTCCACTCCTCTCTCTTCGGTTCCCCTCCTTGACTCCTCCACTCGCATCTCCTGTGGGCGGGACTAAGTCACGAGGATAGGAGTCGAGGAGGGGAAATTAGACAATTGAGAAGCCTTTAATATATAGGGGGGGGAAGTCCTCACAACAATAATGTCCTGAGCACAGCGACCACACTTCAGAGGTTCCGTCCACTGATCTCCTTGTCAGGTATTGAACATTCAATAAAAAGAAGAACACAGAATTATTTAATATAAAACACAGAATTTGTGTTTTCATACAAAATGATTTACAAATAAACTCCACTGCATATTTACAACTGTTAGCCTACAACTGGATAAGATATATATGTTGAATGAACAGAATTATAGCATTATAGTAATCAGAAACAGTGTCTTGAAAAAGGTTATAAATGTCAAACTTTAAGTCAATCTACACCTGCACTGTCTTCTTTATAACAAATATTGGGTTAGCCTTTTTGCTTTCATATTACAAAAAACAGTGGTGTAAAGTTAATAAGTACATTTACTCAAGTAAAATGTATAATTTTGAGAGACTTCTTCTTTACTTCAGGATTTATTTATTTGTGCTACTGTACTTCTACCCGACTACAATTCAGGGATAATGGTGTACTTTACTTTTTAACACATTAATAAGACCAGTTAGATCGGGTAACTTGCACAAGCTACCCTACAGCACTTTTATTTAAGTACAACATCTGAATATTTCTCCAACCTATGCTAAAATAACACAGTTTCTTCCTGAATTTCTTTTTTGCTCTGTGAACTCCATTACCCAGAAGCACCAGGAAAAGCAACGTACTTACGTCATGAACGTCGTGCTGTCGTTGGCAACGGCGGAGGCTGGAGCGGGAAGGATACAACTCTAGCAGTTGTCAAATCAAAACTGTTGTTCACTCGCTTCCCGGGAGAACTGGGAAAGGTCTCTTATCTCAAAAGTGATGTGAAACTAAATGTGTTATCATAGTTCTTCACTGTGGCATTCTGATAAGGAGCTTTACTGTTCATTTAGCTGTCTGTTTGCTAGCTAACCTCTCTAAAGCCCCACTAGCTGCTCGTGTTGACAGCTGCAGACACTGAGACATCAACAACTCCTGTTTGAAGCATTGTGTATCAATGGCCTCCAAAGGTAAAATTAACCTTTTTAATTAAAGTCTTGTCCTGTTCACTTGTTAACTTATAACGCAAATAGTATACGTTGCTAACTTATAATGTCAATAGTTTACATTTGTTACTTATGAGTTGGCCTATCAATGACATACATTGACTTCAATTCTCAATGTTAATCTGTATATTAATGTTGATATTCCATAGAGATACTCTAGGTATACATATTTCACTGTTGATATATACATATGTACTGTTCTTTTTTGTTTATGTATTACTGTTAATACATGTATATCTGCTGTTTTTAGTGTATTTTGTATTTCATTTAATGTTGAGTTCATGTGCAATGCTGCTGTGACAACATCATTTCAAAAACTGGGATCAATAAAAGTATATATTATCTTATCTTATCATACAACCAATATTGTAAGACAACTTGATAGTTTAATGCTGTTATTCACCTTGTTTTGACTTCCCAGGTTGGCAGCATCCTTATGTCAACATATTCAAACATGTCAGGGTTGAAGACTGGAAACGGTCGGCCAAAGAGGGGGAAGTGTCAACATGCACGGTAACCTTGCTGCACACTAATGTTGTACTTATGATATTTAAAGTTATACTTCACCCCCAAACTATCTTTTGTATACCAATCACTCACTGCTGTAGGATTGATAAGTGACTGTTAAAAGTGTAGATTTGTCTATGGTAACTATGGTAGCTTCGCATGAATTTCATTTCAGCTAGCGACAGGTTTTCACACGGGATAGAAAACCCTCAATACCATTTTTTTTCAAATCCTGCAGCATAGTTCCATTTTCTGTACGCTCAGTATGTAGAAAAAGTTATATTTATGCTTTTCATCCAATGACAGACAATTGACAGATTGATTTGGTTTTCTGAGAAGAAGAATTAACTTTATGTCCTTGATAAATCTCCTAGGACAAGCGCCTGAAGTGCTCAGTGTTCAGGATCAGAGGTCCTGTTCCTGCCAACAGCTTCATCATGATACCCAAAAACATCAACCAGTCTCTGGGGCTGACCGGTCGCTTCTTCTACCTTCTATTCAGGCCCACCCCCGGAAAATACTTTGTGGTCCACCTGGATGTTTCTGCCGAGGTATCGGATCAGATTTCATTGATATGTTTGTGCTACAGTATCTTAACGATATTTCATTTTTTTTAAAGGTCCCATGTCATGCTTTTCCGGTTATTACCCGTCCCCTTGTGTGTTATGAAGGTTTCAGCGTAGATTCTGGTACTTTAAATCATGTCACACTGTTGGATATAATTAGCTCTCACAGTGGGAGATTTTCATTGGTTTTACATAACTCTTAAAAATAAAACCACAGCAATTTGCTTAGTTGCAAAATATTCAACAACTATCTACTATAAATGCCGCTATGGTGTATGTGAAGATTTAATTGATTTTAAAATAAATACATTTTCTTTCTCTTTCTCTTTCTCTCTTGTGCTTTGATGTGTAGGAGGGCCAAGTGGTCCGTATCTCTTTTTCCAACATGTTCAAAGAATTTAAATCCACGGCTACCTGGCTTCAGTTTCCTTTCTTGTGCGGAGCTGCAAAGGATTCAGTCTATGAAAGCACAGCTAAATCTGCAAGACATGGTAAGATACAAGAACAGCCATACTCATCTAGATATGATCCATTTGTTGCATGCCTTTGCTGATAGTTTGCTGTATTTTGTATATAAATGTAAATAATCTTGCAATATTTGTGTTTCTGTGGTCCAGGCTTAGTGGGTCCTGCTCCCACGTCAGTGCGTTGGACCTGTCTGACGCTGGATCTGCAGTACACTCTCTCTGTCTACCTCAACGGCTGCTACAGTCAACTCAAGAGCATTAAGCTTTGTGCCAACATGGCAGTGAAAAACATGTTCACCAGCAACCTGCTGCTAGATCCAGGTGGGACTAAGATGGCATAGATATTAACAGTATTATTATATCCTCTTTGTTTATAGTTGTGTATATCCCTGGTGGTTTTATACAAGTAAGCAAGATGATGTCATGTGAAAAAAAAGACAAATGCTGTTCTCTAAAAAGCACTCTAATATAAAGAAATGGTGTTGATCTTAAACCCATTGCTTATTCAAACCATTTCATTAAATAATCTTAATTAGCAAACAACATTGATAACCAAGAATATTTAGAGCACACTTCAAATCCTTTAAGTGGAAACAAAATCTTCTCATACCCATCATTCTGCCCACTGATACAACATGTGCATTATTATTATTATTAATAATGTTCTATAATAACGTGCAATCACGTATCTGCCACTACGTTTTTTTGCACTACTAAATACTGCTTGTCAATGTACAGTATTTTACATTAATTATGTGACCGTCTATGTTTCCTGTAGGTATTTAATTTCTATTTTTACTGCACTGTTAGTGTACCGTTTTATTATTATGCTGCTGTGTTTATTGTATTTTTGTAACTCTGGCACAACAATTTCCTTCGGGATAAATAAAGTCCTATCTTATCTTATTCCTCATTAAACTGCAACCTCAGATCTGTAGATAGTGTCCTCTTAGTGACTCACGTATCCCATCTTTACTCAACAGGTCTTTCCTTCAGTGAAGCCAAGCTGATGGGTCTGGTTTCTTCCGAGGGAACGGGTCCCGTCCCCAGAGACATGTCATTTCCTGTTCCCAAAGGAGGCTCCTGGCACGACCTCTACGATCACATCAGGTATGGTAACCTCACCTGGAAACTCAATGTACATCGCTGATATTATTCTAAAAGCAGAATCTACCCTGAACTCCTTTTTGTCGTTTTTGGGGCCGTGATGTTTGGTAGTTTATTTTGAAATAGTTATAATCCCTGTTGAATGTCACTGATGTTAACAAAACAAAGAATAGTCCTGACTCTTCAAATGCCAATGTATTTAATTTCTTCTCCAGACTGGTGACAACATATTGGGCTCTCTAGTCAGCGTGCTGCGCTGGTTGTTTTTTGTATTTTTTGTTGATGTTGTCTTGTTCTCTGAGTGTATTGGCTGATCAAAAACCTTTAAGGTGCCACCTACAGTGTGTATATGCTGTGCTTGTTAAGTCAATGAAAGCAATTTGGCTTTGTATTATCAACCAAATATTCATCAGCTATAATTTCATTACCAGAATAAAAACATAACAATACAAACTTCCCATTATTGGCTATTTATGAATTTGGGAAACTGCAGCTGCTGCTTTCGTCACAGTTTACATCTATTTCGTCTCTCATCTGATCTCATCCTTCCTCGACAGGTTTCCCTCAGGGGGAACGAAGCTACCCTTTGACTCCATTCAAAAAGACCCTCCCAGGCCCGAGGCTAGTGAGTCATGAACTATCACACTTCTCAACATTCATACAGTATTTAAAGCTTTTTACTGTCTTTGCATGCCATAGTCTCGGCATTTTGATTCAAACTTAAAATGTGCATGTCCTCTCACAGGAATTTCTTGTAGCTGTGGTACTGCATGTTCTCTCTTCCCCAGGTTGTGTCTCTGACCAAAGAAGACCAATTAGAGAGGAGCCTTGCTTTGTCAGCCTCAGCAAACCCGTTCAGGACCGAGTGTCCCTCATCCAGCAGATCACCGCTCCAAAATCAGTAAGACTTAAGTGGGGTTGCACAATTAATCAACATTTTATCAAATCGCAATATGTGCTTCTTAGTGCAAGTTATGGCTCACCAACCTTAAATGTTAACACAGAGAGAGATCAATAAAACAAAAACACAAATATGGTTGAGATTAATTATTATTCAGTTTCGCAACAAACAAATAATAATGGGGAAACGTTTACCTTGCTTCACAGCAACCAATCGCAGAAATGCCCCCAGAGTAGAAGTTTCACATAGCCATATATAGCTTCTAAATGACGCACACACATGAGAACAACATGCAGCCCACCACACAAACATCCTTATCACATGTATGTTCCAGATGTCGAAAGGTCATTATCTCATGACGTCTTTAGGAGTCTTGAAGGATATTGAACCTACCCAACTAACAACACTTAACTCAATTATATCTGAGGAAGACCTCTCCTGCTCTTCTGCTGACCCTAATAATTACGGAAGAGGCGATGGGTCCTCTTCTCTGGAATCCCAACTCAAATATACATTTGTCTAACCATGTGACTAGGCATAAGACTGATATGACAAGACGATGGGGCCTCTCTGACCTATGCATAACTTTAAATGAATACATCTATTGATAATTCAAAGACCATGGATAAGTAGCAAAGAGACTCATAAGCCTCTCTAACTCTGCAGACGGAAATTCAATAACACACATTATAGCTTACCATGTGACCTTACTGAATAAGCCAGAAATACGCTGTAATAAGGATTCTGCCATAACATGCTTGTGCAATGTTCTTCACTTTGAATTAAGTAGAATCACAATAATCCTTGAATACGTTTATGTTATGATTACAAAATAATCAGTCCCTCCAATATTGTGAACCATATTGCAATTGCAAAAGCAGTCAGAATATTTGAAATTAATCAATTTTTTTACAAATCATGCAGCTGTTGGGTTCAGAATTCCAGAAAAGACAGACAACTTCTAAGTTTAACTATTTATTGTAAAGAGAGCAAAAGATATATATTACTTGGCCAAGGACTCATCACGTCTTTGGGAATCACAGGCAGCAAAGCTGTAATCTGTAACCACCAATATCCGTCAAGAGCCTCGAACCTCGTGCGACAATACATTTTATGATTGGTCAAGACTAGCTGAAGAGATATACCGCGGATTAGACTTGGTTCTCTTTGGTGGTGCGCAGACTCAGATAGAGTCTCTTGGGCAACACGATCCTCCCAATCAGCATTCGGCCGGCCTGTGGAGAGTCCCTCCCTACTCTGGCACCATCATACTCATTTGTTTTCTCTAACGTCTCTTTCAGATATAGGCGGGAAACATATGTGTTGCTTCCCTAGCTTTTGGGGGAAGCGCGGCTCCCATACCGAAGTCAATGGCCGGTGGCGATGTGCTGTTCTGACTACCTCTTTGTGTTTTCTCAGTCTCTGCAACTCGACCCTTGCTACTTTCAAATATTGCAAGCTAAACACTTTCTCATGTAACTTTTCCCTTCGTTCCTCACAACCACATAAAATGAGGCACTATAAGCTTATAATGTAATAATAAGAATCATTCTTTCTAATGTTATATAAAAATTAGGGATGCACCGAATACTTCGGCCGCCGAAAACTATCGGCCGAAAATGGTTAAAAGTTCTTGCACCGAAAAAATATCACCGAATGTCAGAGAACAGGGTTACGTTGGTAAACTAACGTGTATTGTTGTGATGACGTAAATCAAAACGCGGCGACAAGGCACGGCGCGTGACCATGCTCGCGGCTGGCTCACAGCCAACATGTCTGCCGGCTTGGAGATATTTAAAAATATCAGAGAAAGAGGCGGCGGATTGCGATTTGTAAACGTGTTCGCAGCTGACATTTCTCGAGGGGGTGTAACTGCAAAGACTTTTCACCACTTCGGGATAACTCCACCACTTGAAATCAAAACACCCCGGAACAAATATGCGGAGTAAGATCAAATCACAAGCACTGACAGCGAGAGACTGTTCAGCGCTGCCCTCATGTTGCTTGATTGATGAGAAGAGGAACAGACTTATGGCTGATAAAGCAGAGAAGCTAATGTTCATTAAAAGAACCTCCCACTTTTCCTTAATAAGTAGACGAGGCTGGTTTATCATAAGTTTATCTAGTTCTAGACGTCTACTCTATACCCACTTTCCTGAACAATTTTCAATTGTGAGTTATAATTCACCATCTCCAGGTTATCATTAGGGAGAAATGACAGCAGCACAGTGTTCACATATTGTACCTTTCGGTAATTCTAAATGATACAATGTTTGTTTACATTGCTCATGAGGACAGACCACCTTATTTGCAGATTCTTGAAATTGTAATTTAATTTGTAATTGATTGGGGATTTTATCCAGTTTTTACTTTATGTATCTTTATACCATGTTTACTACTTTGCTTATGAGGACAGACAGCCTTATTTACAGATTCCTTGAAATTCAATTGTAATTTCATTTGTAAATAGTTACATTCATGTG